>NW_026067948.1:7453440-7633491 GCF_014885135.2 Alexandromys fortis | reverse complement strand
GGACATCCAAACTGGCTAGGCTCCCACAAAGCCAGAACATGAAGTAGGATCAAAACCCAGTGGCATTGTCCTTGGCTTCTCAGCAGCCCTCATTGTCCGCCATATTCAGAGAGTCCGGTTTTATCCCATGGTTTTTCAGTCGTAGTCCAGCTGGCCTTGGTGAGCTCACAATAGATCAGCCCCACTGTCTCCGTGGGTGGGTGCACCCCTCGTGGTCCTGACTTCTTTGCTCATATTTCCCCTCCTTCTGCTCCTCCTTGGGACATTGGGAGCTCAGTCCGGTGCTCCAGACCACAGGTGAAGATTGAGGCCATGCTATTACGTTCCCTTCAGTGTGGCTGGGGCCGATGAGACTCAGGACCTCTCCTCTGAGGAGCAAATGCTTCTGTGTGAATACACACTTGCCTCTTTCCAGAGCATGTTAAACCTCTTGCTGTGTGATTTAAGAAAGGTTAGTCTCAGGTTTGTTTATTAAAAGAAAAAATTTTTTCTTGCTTTATGCAAAAATATAAATATTTCCCAGAACTTATCGAAAAATAAATTCTTCCTCTTCAGGAATGCTAGGGAAAAGCTCGTCAGGTAAATCTTTGAGAGTTGAAATTTACCCAAGTATGTTGTCTCAAAGGTTGTTCATTTCTGGAAAACTGGGGGACAATGAAGTTACCCCGTTCCAACACCTAACAACTGGTAATTCACAGCTCATAAGTCTCTTAAGGAGCATGTTTTCCTTAAAAGAATTTGAATCTCTATTTCTGAATACCATATTTTTATTGAGTGTTGGCAAAGTATTTTGGTTCAAAGTGCTACATGACTCATAAATAAAACTATCTTTATCAAAATCTTCCCCAAATCCAAACAGCCCATAAATTCATCTCACTTTAACTAGGATTCAAGTCCATTAGACACAAGAGAAGATAGACCATCCCACTAATGTGTCCCTTGGTTTTGCTGAGAATACCCCATCTCTGCAAAGGGGATTGACTGCTTCAGATAATTTTCCTAAATGGGATGTTATTGTTGTCTTAATTTTCGCATGTTCTCCATTAAGAGGCTTGCTTTATTTACGAGAGGCATCTGTGTGTTTTGCAGTGGCTCCTACTTAGCTCCTAAGTACAAGCTGGTTGCACTTAAATATTGATTTAAGTCCATAAAGTCCTGATGGTTTGGATATTGTCTGCATTCACTGATTTTCCTTTCTAATAACTGAAGTAAGAAATTTCCCTCTGTCATCTATCTTTCCATCATCTTCGTGCCTATTGACCTAAATATACTCGAGATGTGGAAGGGAGCTGACGTGCGTGTAATTTGCTAGGCCCTTTAAAAACACATATAATGACAAAAGCATACATAATTTGAGAAAGAAAACTTGAAAACTGTGCATTTTAAGAAGGACTCACAATACCATAAAATATAAATATTTTTTAAATGTATCACTTGTCTACAACATTCTTGTTACACATTTTATTACACGTTTTTTAAACATTCAAAACATATGCTTATCATGTAGTCATATATGATTATTCTATATTATTTCCATAGACTAGTAACTCTGTGTTTTCTTATATAAATATTGTTGTAAATATTTTGTTTTGGGGAGTTTTAGAAAATATCTCTCAACCTTTTATCTTATTATCAGCACTGATAAATGTGTTTTTAAAGCCAGGTGGTGGTGACAAATGCCTTTAATCTTAGCACTCGGGAGGCTGAGGCAGGCGGATCTCTGTGAGTTCAAGACCTGCCTGGTCTACAAGAGCTAGTTCCAGGACAGGCTCCAAAGCAACACAGAGAAACCCTGTCTTGAAAAACCCAAAAAGAAAAAAAATATTATTTAGGATTATTGTTAAATTTGGAAATATATCTCCTAATATTCTTTCATATATGAGGTACAAAATACAAGGGACTTTGTCCACTACATAATGCTTACCTTCTAGATCAATTATCCCTAGGGCCATTTGGTGCTGAGAGCAGTCATCATGGCATACTCACGTGCTGTCTGATCTCGAACTTTGAAGTGTCAGTCATTACTGCTGGGCATGAACTGGGTGTCAAGAGTATCATAAAGACATTCACGCAAGACTTGTTACCTCCTAACTGAAAAAAAAATTGTCAAAGATAGGAGGATTGGTTTGGCTTACAACTCCAGGGAATGCAGCCCATCCTGGCTGGGGAGGTATGGCCACAGCAATAGTAGATGTGGGTCTCATTTCACCTGCGTTCAGAAATCAAACTTCTTCTATATTGCACTGGGCCCGTGGATTTCAAGATAATTCCTTATAAATGTGCCCAGATATTTTATTTCCATGGTGGGATTCCCAATCAAGTTGAAATGAAGACTAGCCAATACATTGTAGCAATGTCTATCAAACCTGAATTAGAGATCTGTAACTTCTCTTCACCTGCATCTTGTCTCATTCACGGCATTGCATACAACTGAGGCAGTTGGAGGAGTAGGGCAAATGTGAGTAAGAGAAGATCGTATTGCACCTTTACAATGAAACTGTGCAGCCATATGAACACATTGCTGGATCTTCTGCAAAGGCCTTTGCAGTACAAAATGCAAAAATGGCCTACATACCATTTCCTAAGATAGTTGTGGCCAGAAAGCTATTTAAATAAATCCTTCCACTTATTGTTGCAAATCAGTTATACATCTAAGTATATGGACTAGCTATGCAAACCTGGATAAATCCACACTAGATTCAATTTGTAAAACGTATATCTTAATTGCTTTCTGGGAGCTAAAAATTTGTACATTCAGTGTGAATTGAATAAATGCCATATAATTGTTATTGAAAGAAATGACATCTATAAAGGAAAAATAGAATAAAAATATGCTTTCATGTGCTTCTCCTCAAAGAAGAAATGCAGCATTCCTAAAAGCAAGACTGTCAGTGATGTCCAGACTATATTAGATGACTGTTGATGAGAGCCAGACTCGATGGGAAATGTCTTGGTCTAGGGTTCCTGAGAAACTCAGAAGAATGTGGCAGTCACTGGATACAAGGCTGTCCTGGGGGTTTTGAGGGTCCAGTAACTCCAAGACTCACAAAGGTACAAAGCAGATAAGAACTATGAACAAACAACCTGTGCGCATGCCGAGACAGCGATGATGAAAGGAGTATGGGATCTCAGAGGCCTGTCCCAACAGACTTCGTAGTTTCAGAAGGAAAACATTCTCAGGAGGAATTAGGCAGAGAGAATCACAGCCAGAATTCATTGCAAGTCTAGAACTTTGGCTAATGCAGCAAAGAAAATCCAGTGATGCATAGAGCAGCAGTGGCCATGGCAGTCACAAAACACAGCAAAATAAAAATCAAGAATGTTAGGTGTTCCTGATTAGACTGGGGAAAGTTCTTTTGGTATGGGTGTGCACACAGAGACATGTGAACCCACAGAACACAGAAAAATGCTAAGTAAGAAACAGCAGCAATAGTTACTTCAGAAAGTTTGCTATATTTGAAATTGAACTTATGTGTCCAGATGGGAAAACTGCCAAACAAATATTGAGGCAATGGGCTCTTCAAAAGGCTCTTCCAACTCAGGAACTGATGGAGAGGGCGTTGAGAAGCACTGTTCACTGGCTAACACAGCCTGGTTTCTATACACTGCAGGGGCACCTGTCTAGAGGTTGGCACTGCTCAGAGTAAACTACATCTGCCCACATCCATCACTGATTAAGACAATTCCCCCAGAGACTTGTCTACACATCAATCTTATGGAGGCAGATTTAAGATTCCCTCTTCCCAGATGTATCTAGGTATATGTCAAGTTGACAAAGGACAACCAGGACACCAGTGCTGACACAAAATTGAGTTGCAGATATTAGTGAAGAAAAGAAGAAAATGTTTAATCTGGATGCAATAGAAGATGTAGTTCACTCCCGAGTGGATTTAGGCCTGTAATGTTCGTTCAACTCCCAGAGTGTGAAGTTGAACCCAAGGAGTCATTGGGTGGGACTGAAAATGCAAGAGGAAAAAAAAACTCGGAAACAAAATAAAGGTCTGTTTTCAACTCTCCCAGTACACCAGATTTTATTCATGATCTAATTAGGTGGTACTCTGATTTCCTTGAATGAACTACCAGAACGTGTAGAAGCATAGAAAGTGAGGCCAAATGACAAAGACCAAGGGAAAAGTGCCCATCTAAGAAGTCAAGGGAGGTCATGCTCATGATAGAGAAATCTTCAGAGACAGCTGAACCCAGCTCATTGAAACTCATGAACTCTACGTTGACAGCTGTGGAGCCATGATGGGACCAAGCTAGGCCCTCCATATGTGGGAGACAGTGGTGAAGCTTGGATTGTCTGAGGGGCCATGGCAGTAGGACCACAGCCCATCTCTGATGCATGAGGTAGTTTGTTGGAGCCGGTTCCCTGTGGTGGGATGCCATTCTCAGCCTTAATGCAGTGGGGGAGGACTTAGTCTTTCCCCAAATTAATGTGCCAAACTGTGTTGACTCCCCATGGGAGCCCTTCCATGTTGGAAGGAATAGATGGGAAAGCAGTCTGGAGGGGAGGTGGTAGGAAAGGAGGGATGGAAGGGAGAGCTGTGGTTGGAATGTAAAATAAAGAAAATTTAAAAAGAAGTCAATTTTTGTGAGTGAGAAAAAAAAACACAAAAGACAGAAGCAAATGTAACTAAGGAGAAATGAATAGTTGCAAAAGGAGAGAATGCTCTGGAGTCACTCTGTGGGTGGACCAATAATTACACCTGCAGGAGGACAGCAAATAATGTAACCCTAGAGTCCAAGATATACACACAGATCCACTGCTTTACAATATACCCCGCCAGTTCTCCGTGAAGAAACAACACTCCGCTATGAGATGTAGACACGTCAACAGACTGCACCAAGCCTTAGACTGACAAGTAGGCTGACCCTAGTTCATTCCAGCTGAGCTGAAAGATGATGGTACCCATGGGGGATATGTCAGGTGGGATGGACTGAACTCTGTAAAGGAGCACAATCTGTCCTGCTTATGTGTGGAGCTAGGACTGTGGAAAACTTCTGCTCTAAGCCATGGAGTTCATTGTTATTTTCTTTAATAGCAAGTGATAAACAAAATAAACATTGACATATATTTATTGTAGATAACATTTCTTGTTCTTTTCATACATTTAGTTCTATAAGGTATAAATTACAAACCTCATAGAACCTGAATTTGGAATCCCATCAGCGAAATTAAAGGCCAAGCATATGCTTTTTCTCACAGTTGGAGCTTTGGAGACAGATTCCAGGGTGTTTGATGGCTAGCTAATCTACCCGATGAACTCCAGATTCAGGGAGAGACGGTGTCTGAAACAAAACAAGGTAAAGAATGTCAGAGCAGGCTACCCGAGGTTGCTCTCTGACCTCTACACATGTAGCGGCAGACAAGTACAACTGCATACACACATCCAACAATCCCCCCCCCCCCCTCATGATTTGGTGCCAGGGTAGCCGTGACCACCTATTTCACTGTGAATCACGAAACCGTGTCTTCTAATTGTAACAGACAGTGGTTGGCAAGGGCTCTTCCCTGCCTGAAGAGCACAGTTCTCTGGTCCACAGATGGTGCATAGGTAGCAAGTGACTGAGACAAATTAGGGGGATAAACATTTCAGAAACTGCATGTAATAAGAAAAGTTCATTTGTAGAGCTGTTGCAAGTGGTTCCTGCATGTTTTATGAATAGTAACCGTTGAAAAAGCATTGCTAAAAATGAAGGAGTTTCTTTCCAGACAAAAACAGTAGAACTTTCTCTGAGGGTGTCATCGGGTACGCATGTGATATTTTGAGGTACGGTGGGAATCGAGATGTAGAAGCATACCCAGCTGGTGAAGTTGTCTGCATCTTGGTCTCTCTAGAGGAAATTGCCATTCTGATCACAAACAATTTTTTCTTTAAGTTAAACATTTTATTCTCTTGGGCGTTTGTTGCCAACGGAGACAGAAATACCACGTTCATCTGGATTTAATACATTTCACACACATCTTGTCAAGTGCACTATTTTCTCAGCAGAAGTAGAATTTTTAACAGTTTTTTGTGACTTTTGACACATCATCACTTAGGAAGCCTTTCTTTCAGGGACTGAGAGGGGTCTGGTGCAAAAGCTGGCTTTGTCTTGTTCACAAATGGATAAACAGATGTCATTTGTAGATTTTTCTGAACAAAACCCAAATGACATCATACAAAGGAACCACCATGTAGTTTCTCTCCGTGTCTGGTTCTGCTAAGCATGCTATCTTTGACTTGAAGACACAGAAATATGATCTGGTGACCTGCTCGTTTTCTGCCTGCCCGTAAATAATTACATTTAAAACATTTTTTTTTTCAACACGTTTCCCTTATAATGAATAGCACTACTTTACCGAGGAGAAGTTCCAAGCAACCCCCACCTCCCATCCTGGGATTTGCTTTGGTTAATTTTCGTTTATGAACTCACTTCCTAGGAATAGTGAGAGCAGTTCTCGGTGAGTGGAGACCCAGCGATTTGAGGGAATTGTTGACTTTATTGTTCAAAGCCAATGTTCTAGAGCAGAAAAACATAACTTAAGATTAACCCTGTGTCAGTTCTCACTCTATGTAAAGTACAGGGCAGAGGACACAGTATTTCTGACTTTCTTCTTTTCTTTCTTTTTCTTTTTTCTTCCTTTTTTTAGTCTTAAACCATGGGGTTAGGTACAAGCACCTTCATTGAAAATTGGATAGTGAAGATTGAATTCTACACAGAGGAAAAAGACATATCTCACACATTTAGAATGTGTTCAAGAAATATCAATCATCATTATTACGTAAAGTGTTGCTTTATATTTAATAATAGCAATAAAGTAATAATTAAATCAATTATTTTAATTTCTCCTACATGATTAAATTATCTAACTCTGTTGAAGTATCATCAATCATTACTGAAGATTTTTAATTTTTAAATGATAGTCTTTCTACTGCATTCATGCATGTTATATAAGCTCAGAACGAGAAGCATCTGGCCAGTTCAGTTCTGCTGTGCACTCCTTCCTTTCTCCAGTGGTCAGGAACCTGGTGAAGAAGCCTCAAGACGTGATGACAAGTTATTGATTTGACTAAATTAGAGAGTACTGTGTTTTTAGTCTCGTTTCATTCTTGTGAAAACAGTGGTGACCATCATAAGGGAAAATGAGCTTTAGTGAGGTTACAGAACCTCTTCATTAGTGCTCAGACCCTATTTTAGTACTGACAAGATTTTCTAAAGCCCTCTGTTGTTTATAGCGTTAGGGCATTGTTATCAAGACTCCCAATAGGCGACTGTCCTGACACATTAGCATTTGCTATTTTGGAAGTAATTTTAGCTATTTCACACTGTCATTTAGAGTTGTAATGAATGGGGTCACTGATAATGGGGTCTGGAATAAATCAGGATGAGCGCTTAAGTTTCATGGCACTCAGAAAAAAAAGAAATAAAAGGAGAAATGAAAAACAAAGCAATTGGAATAATATTCTCTTTTCCAAAGTTGCCATCTGTCTTATGGAGAAGATTTTTTTTAATATTTTGAACTTTCTTTAATACACAGTTACAGAAATGTTGGTATGGTGAATTAGTGCATTACTGATTTAATAACTATTTTTCAATATCTGAATATTTCTTGGTGTCCTGTGTATCCCTGTGACTGGCTCTGCCTTGGGTTTCTTGCCTCCGATGTGTTTGAAGTGTTTATCAGTTCAGGGGTGAAAACAGAGGAAGGAGTTCCTAGGTAATTTGTCAGGAAGTTGCATGCACATAATAATGTTGTTAATTTCTTGCCCTAGGCTAGAGTAGACTATTCTATCTCTTCATTATTAATTCCCATTACTTGGCCTGGGATGTGAAGATTTCCTGGAAATTGAGCACATATCTATTTAAACATTTTCTTCCACTCAACAAGTTCTAGCAATTCTTGAAAGAAAATTAGAAACTTTGCTGAGAAATTTGGAGAGATATACCAAATATTCTATATCAAAGTAATAAATGAACATGTGAGGTGGTTTAGGCAATAGGCATTTCTTTTTATCTCAGTTGAAAGTGGATGGTGAGACATTAGGAAAAGAAGGAGTCTAGGGGCATTTGGGTTTGATCCAATCCAACAGTCTGTCCTCTTAACAGAGATTCCAAGGTCACTTTGGAGTTTGTTCTGTCTTCATTCAGTCAGGTATGCAGGAAGTGATTACAATTTTTTCTCATCTCCTTGTATAGACCATTCTTATGGCTGTCCTGCAAGGAAGGTTGGCAAATGCTATGTGTCTTCTTTGAAAAGAATGAAGCAGCTTAAAGACAACATCTGGTGGGTTTTGTACTGTTTTCATGTGTGCTCTTCTCTTCTGGTGGTATTCTTCTTTGTGGACCCCAACAACACTTCTTGAGTACCTGTGGATCTCATGTATACTTGGCTTGTGTCCTGAGATTGCCATTGCCTATATATGTCAATCCTTCTCAGGATGATGTACTTCCCTCAGGGCATATGTATTGCTCTAATGTATTAGTGCAGCATTTTCAGTACACACACGCACACACACACACACACAGAGACACACACAAACACAGAGAGGGGAGGCGAGAGAGAGATGTAAGTATGTACAATAATATATTGTATGTTCTCCAAGTTGGAAAATTGATTTTTTAAATACAGGAAGCCACAGGGATTAAATGATTGTCGCAGAGCCTCTGAATCTCTGATAATACCTAACCAACATTCCTGGACTATTGAAGCATTTCACAGATTGCTTTCCTACACGTGTTGAATTCGAAGCATTGCAGAACCTGTCTTTTGCTAATAAGAACTTATCAGCTTAGCTCATTTGCATAGGGAAACTAAATATGCAGTTAATTTGCACATTTAAAATGTATAAAAAACATTCCCTTGCACACCGGGGGGGCTTTAAGTTGCACAAATAAGAAACGTTAACTCAAAGACAACCAGAAAAGCCCATGGATATACAAATAGAACTAATTGGTATTTATTTTATAGTTCCATGCTGACAACGATTAAGTTAATTATAAGGCACATAGTGCTAAATTACCATCTTTTTCATCCATTTTCTGTAATAGCAAGTGCCCCAGAGAGGTTCTGGTTCAAACTCTAGTTAGTCCAAGAATTGAGTTGAAACCATTCCTAAAGTTAACCAGTTAACATATTTCAAAATAATTAACGCCATTTTCAGAGAAAATATGAGGAGATCAAGAAGAGATATAGTTGGTTGGTTAAGGAGTCACTAGATCTCCAAATATTTAGACCATAATTCGGTCTTGAAAAATGAAATGACAATGCTGTGTTCTAAATGAACATTTTGTGGACAGATGAGGGTTAGTTTGTCTGGAAGCAACATGGCCAGTATCTACTGGGCGTATAGGAGGGAAACTAGACGTGAAGCCAAGGTTCTTAGAATGACTCGAAGGGAACTGAGAAGTGAAATAGATGGGAGCAAGAGCGGGCTGTTTGTAAATTAAAACAGTGTGTTACCATGACAATAATAAAGTTGCTCTTTGTGCTCTAGGGAGCAAAAAATGGGTACCACCAAGACCTTCGTTTCCTTTTCAATTACAAGAGATTTATTCCCAAGTCCCTAATGAGACCATTTCATTTGGATTTATTGAAACCATATGAGAATTCAAATCTATTCAACTAATGCAATGTACCAGAAGCAAAGAGAAAATCAGTTTCTCTCACATTTTTGGAAGAACTAGTTTTCAGAATTGGAATTCTTGTTCTGCTTGCAGTAGTGATCTTACGATGAAGATTTAGTCCAGTCATCTGTACTGTGCAAGTTCTGGAGCATCAATACCCCAGAAAGGCGTGCCCAGAACAAATAAGCATCCTCACTGGTACCTGGGTCAGGAACCCAGGAAGTGGCTGTTAAATTTATTCTTGAAGAAAGGTTTGTGGTATTTATAACCATCACAATCTTTCATTGAACCCTAACACCCTATAAAGACACACATCATTCACTGATTGGCAAAGAAATCAGAGTTTTTTTTTAAAGCTAAAAAAGAAGATAAAGACAAATATGAATGCAAGTTGACCCCTCTTCCTTCTGTCTTTGCTTCTTGCTTCCTGTATGAATCTTGACAAATCATCAACCTGTATGTCCTGTAAATAATAGTTCTAAAACGGAAGTACCCCAGCAATTAGTGGTGTGGGATTACACCAGCTGGCCTACACAAGAGCCAGAAAAGCCTGGAACAATTTCCAGTTGTTGTAATCACAAATTTTGGAGGAGAGACAGAAAAAACGAAAACTATGTCAAACCACAAAGATTGATAGCACTCTGTTCTCTTTAACTTATAAAACTCCAGTTGCTTCGACTGGAGAATGAACCTGATGTTGCTAAGGCTACACATGCACAGTAGATGCAGAAAGCCTAAAATCTTTTTTCTGAAGCACATATATTGCAAAGATCAAGTTATCAGGTGAGGAGGAGACCAGCAGTACTTTGATGATATTATTTTTGTTTTTCATTTTTTAAAGAATTTCTAATGGCATTATTAATGAAAGATTCACTCTCTCACTGATAATAAATATAGCGTGAAACCATGTGGTCGTAACAACAAATGATTCTTTTTTTAAATTCATGCAGCTTTTTGCCTGTCAAAGTTTTGATATTTAAATCCATTACAAGCATAGGGTCATAAAGGATTCATGCCCTGTTAGCAAAACAGGAAAATTAGACGTATACTCCCAAAATTTGTTATATCTAGAAGGTTATTGGGGAAAATAATCTCTAAATTTTTATCAACCTTTGCATGGTATCTGCTGGTATTATTGAAAACACAGTTTGACAAAACAGTTTACCATACTGAAATTGTATGCAAATGTTCTATTTTCTTTTCATATTCAACCACTTGTACTGGGTTGCAGTGCACTATGGAGAGCCAGTAATTGAAGAATCCTCATTTGGCCGTGTGCTTAAATGTCATGCTAGTCAAGAGAAATCTAAGTTAGTGCACATGGCAAGTCCAGATAGATTATGACGATTGCTGTAAGACACACTTTTATTACTTAAACAATTAGCTGTGAGATTTCATTCTTCAAAATGCATTCTTTGGTTGACTGAATAATTTCTATTGCAATTTGCCTAGGTAGAACTAAATTAAACCCCAGAATGTTAATAACAGCAGAGGTAGAGAAAACTGAAATTTAAAAGATTACAATTCATAGTTAAAATTTACATATGCAAATTCTTTTTACTTAATTTCTTGGAACACAAATTTGTATAGATGTCTACATTTTATAGAATAAAATCCATTGGAAGAGGCTACACTGAATTAAATAATAAGGTCCTCACATCGCCTGTTTTCAGCAATGCAGAAATGATATTTTAGTTCCCATACATTTCTCTGTGTTTTAATTCATAAGTATATTCTGAATATAAGAGGAAAATTGGCAGCAGATAAATAGACAAACACAGCATGGTGTTCTTATGTGTTCTTAAAAATGAACTAAAGCACCTAGTCTTATGTATATAAAGATCTATTCAGTGATTATGAAAGAAACATTTAGAAGACTAAAATTCTAGCTTAAGGAATTTAAAGATATGGTTCATTCAAGGACAACATGTCTTCTAGGAAGAAGCACAAAGCCATCCTTGGACATTTCAGATATTGGAAATTCCTCATTGTTTATATGTTTTCTAGATATGCTGGTGGAAGGATGGCCATCTCTTTGTACTCCTTCTATTTTCTATTAGTCTGTACAGTCAGGAATAAAGATTGAGGTCTTTTCCATACTAACCAGAGGAGTACGTACTAAAAGCTAATATATCTTTTTAATGACTCAGGTAGGGCCAATGGGTGGGGCAGGAGAGAAATCAAATACCTCTACACACACTAATTAGGGTTCATTGACTCAAAGAGCAGACGGCTCCTTGCTAATTGAAAAAAAAAATGCTTTCCCTTTCTCGGTATGGATTTAGATCACAGTTGAAAAAATGTAGCATCTACCCTGGTTAGATGGATTTGCTTTAATAATTCTATTGTTAAAGCATGGCATAAAGCAGAGTTACACTGGTAAGAATCTTTCTCAGGGAATGCTAATTGTAAGCTCCCCTTCCTTTGTGTGTTAGGCACATGGTTGTCATCTTTGACAGTGAGTAGTGACAGATTTCCATTGTGATTTGGCAAATATAAAAAGATGCTTAAGTTTACAAGATTTCTTGTGGAGTGGTGCCTGTGGATTAGTATCAATCTGTACTATACAGCAAAAATGTTCCACAGATTTTAAAAGAGCAATTTCTTTAATCTTTATAAGCATCCACTTATATAGGCACTATTGCTCTGATGGTTACCGAAATAAAAAAGCGTAAAATAGACAGGTTAATTAGATATAAAATGGCTACTTTATGAAAAAGTCAAGATATTTGCTGAAGTGACTGTAACCCAATTCATTGTTATTAATGTTGATATGTACAATGATGAATGAGTTCTGACAACTGTGATGATGATGGTGGTGAGAATGGTGATGATGATGCTATCTATTAAACTCTTGCTGTGTACAGATGTCGTACAAACAAGCTATTTGGGCATGTTAATTTATTTTATCCCTATCTTTACTGTTCTGTAAAAAACTGATAGAAAGTTGAGACAAATGCTTAATTATTCTAGAGTGAGGTTTCATACCATGAAGAACTTGAAGATTTTTCAAAGGGAATTCGGAGGCAATGGTCTGGATTAGGAAGTCCTTGACAATAATTCATGCACCTGTGAGGGGAACGGAGCCTGAGGCTGGAAGCAGGCGAGCATAGAAGACTTCCTTTAGTGAGTACGTTCCTGAAATTTAGAGGTCTTCCTAAAAAAGTTGGCAATATCGAGACCAGCCTGGTCTACAGAGCTAGTTCCAGGACAGGCTCCAAAGCCACAGAGAAACCTCGAAAAACAAAACAAAACAACAACAACAAAAAAAGTTGGCAATAATAATGAGATTGTATTATTTGCCAGATTATATAAAAAATGTCCCCTGGAATTATCTAAATTATTTTTTAAAATGGCACATGTGTATATCAGATCTTATGTCCTCACCACAGGAAAATAAAGGGGACAGCTGTATTCTATTGCATGTCTTCTTACAAACATGCGCAGTGGGGTGGGAACCTATCATGTTGGCCATGATATGAGTCCTGCTAGTCTTGGCTTGTAGCTAAGATATATGGAGCAGTATTATAACATTAATAAATAAGTGTAAGAAAGAACACATCAACATTGTTTGATAAAGTATTTTTTCCTTTTCCCCCTTTCTCCCCCCCCCCCAAGGCAAGGTTTCTCGGTAGCTTTGGAATTTGTCCTGGAACTATCTCTTGTAAACCAGCTCAAACTCACAGAGATCTGCCTGTCTCTGCCTCCCGAGTGCTGAATATTTGTGGTATAAAGAGAAAAGGTATCGTAGGGTGTTGTCATGATACATTATTTTGGCATTGAAGTAAATAATAACAAGAACTAATGGATCCTTAAGAAAATGCCTGCTTCTCTTACCAGATTCACCTGACCATGCTGAATTGACTCTAGACTTTAAGCTCAGTTATCTTAAATTGGAAGCTTGGAAATCTTTATTCAAAATAATTAGAATTGGAGGCTTAGAAATAAATACAAACTGCCCTATTGAGGAAAATTGTTATTTTTTTCTTCTGAAATTAAAGCCAGATACAGAAAGTAAAGAAAGTCAATGTAAAAATCTACACCAAACAACAGAAATACTTTGGAACGAATATTATTGACAGTATAAACGCATTCTAAATGCATTCAGGAGACAATGGTATTTTGCCTCATTCATTTCTATGCCCACTCAACCCTACTTGAAGCCACAGCCATATGTGTGCCTGAAAGATCAATTCTTAAAATCCGAGATTTCCAACAGTATCTGACCATTAGGGAGCAACAACACCCTTGTTGTTGCCAGGGAAACAATGACAGGACTCAAGCCAGGAATCAATTAAACTAAGGAGACTATTGCATATCTTTGTTTTCTGGGAAGAGAACAGGTGTTTAATAATTTACATAAATTATGCAAAATCTAAAGCATTTACAGTAACTAGACACTTAGCATCAGACATGAATGAGGAAGTAAATTGGCTGATAATGTTCCCTGCTACAGCCTTGCCTGATCATGTTGCTACTGTTATGAATCTTTCTGTCAGCATTTTCATTATTAACACTATTTTTTCGTGGACTTACCTTTCAGGTCTAAGTTCTCCCTCAGTTGGTTTTTAAAAGTTCATAGCAGATATACCTATTGCCTAGTGATGGATCTTATTTCTAGATTAAGAATTTGGTGGGCATGAAATCAATAATTTGAATTATATTGAACATACTGAAACAAGGTGGCAATGGAATTAATTGAAATGCTTTTGAGTAACCAATACTTAGAAATGTCTCCACTCTAAAAATGTCCTTTAGATATTCTTTAAAATCTGTAAGAGAAATTGAAATTGTTTAATAATATTTTGTGAACTGAGTGGTGGTTTCATCTGGAGACAGAAATACAGAATCTAGAAGAGCAAACAGTTCATGATTTATAATCAGTAAGCATTTTCTTCTCCCATTTAGACATTTTTCTATGTGCTTTGTCATATGCTAAGCTCACCAGGGAGTAAAAGGACTAAAACTGAGTGTCTGACTAAAACAAGCAGCCAGTCTAGCTGGGAAAAAAAAAAAAAGAAAAGAAAAAAACATGGGCACTTGTAACAACAAACAAAAATGACAACTATGTATATCTATATATTATGTTGGTATTGCAACCAACATTTTCGAATTCTAAATTATTTGTCATGTTAAAATGCACCATCTCTACACGGCTTTGTTACCATGTGTTAAAAAGGTGTGCTTTCCAAGTTATTAACTAATATACAAACTGTTGAAGTGCAACCTCACAGTTAATACAAGCTACTGAATCTTGCTGGTATATGAGATTCTTACCAACTGTGGCACATGAGCTCTTAGGAATAAAGCATTTTGATGTCTGTATGATATGCTAGGGACTTATAATTCCCTTAGCATTAAATGCTTGGGACAAACACATTAAATACGTCTTCTATGGTCTGGAAATTTAAACTCATTTTGCCAAACTAAAACCCTAGATAAATCCAAGCCTCCCTACTTGTATTGGTGAAACTAATGCAGTTTATCAGTGCGAATAAATCTACAACTGCTTTGACTAGTCTCATTTCAAATCCATGGCCGGAATCACACAAAGGTTAATACAGTTAGCTATTGTCACCCACTGACTAACACCTTTCATTTTCCCAGACTTGATACCTCCTTCCTTCCCTCCAAATTAACTAAATCTCTTGTTTCTTTTTTTACTGAAAAAGAAAGAAAAAAAATTCAGAAAATTAGTATTATCCATTTTAACTAATTGCTTGTGCCATTTCTGCCCTTACACGATTTTCTACACAGTATGTAAGTGAATAGCATAGTGACCTCATAAGGTAATCCATTCTTGAGTGTGATAAATTCACGTATGCAGTGTTCTTTAGATTCCAATACCAGGAGATCCCTCAGTATTCACTGAGGCCTGGTTTTATAACTTCTCTAAGATGGCGGCCTAGTTTCCTTCCTGCTGCTGTGATTAAACACCTAAAAAGATCAGCCAATGCAGGACAGAAAGAGTTTATTTGTACTAAGAATTTCAGGTTTTGGTCTACCCCTTCAGGGGGTCACAGTGTCATAGACTTGAGAAAGCCCATACTGTCACATCTACAATTAAGAGCAGGAAGAGCGAGGGTGTGTGGGCAGGTGCTTGTACTCAGCCCTGTCTCCATTCTTACATAGTTTCTGATCCCAAGCCTAGGGAGTAGTGCTATCAGCGATGGATTTGATCTTCTCACACCAATTAACTTATTAAAATAATTCCAAAGAGTATTTACAAGTCAGCCCAATGGAAACAACATGTACTTGCAGTGTTCTTCCTAGGTGACTCCTGGTTTTGTCAAGTTGATGTTTAAAAACATCATGAATACCAAAGTTTGTGATGTTAGAAATGCTTATAAATTATGGTATTGTGACTGTATATTTTCTCCATATATCCTCCTGTCTATAAATCACTTCTAGACTGCTTATGTAATTTTTAATTTAACATAAATGCTATGATTGTAATTGTTATACTGTATTGCTTAGATAATAATTCTAAGAAAAGGTATATTTATGTTCAACCCATGCATTCTTTTTGTTCAGATATTTTCTTTCTGTGGCTGGATGAAATAATATAGAACCCATAGATACTGAAGACAACTATAATAGACTAAGTCTCCTCAAATCTACTCAAAGAAACAATATAACATTCCCTCCTTCCAGCTTCTGCATCAGCACTATTATCGTATTGGGACTGGAAACTGTACTTTGGATGTTGCTATGGTTTGAATGTCTCCTATAAGCAGGCATCAGAAATATTGGGAGGTGGTCCAAATGGAGAGAACTAATTATCATAGGGATTTTGTCCACTGTATGTCCTCTAACAAGAGGCTGTAATTTCCTGTATTCTGTCTTCCACAAGAGGATGACAAAGTCTTCATCAAATCTCTAAATAGTGGGCATTCTAGTTCTTAGAACTGCAAGGAAGAAAATAATTCTATTATAAATGATCCAGTCTAAGATAGTCTGTTCTAGTTGCCCATAATTTTGTGCATATATCTGATCAAGTCTAGACATATATTAATATTTATATTTATTTAAGCCATAAATTGGCAAAAATTCTTTTGGTATCATACTGAACAAGGTTCTTTTGTAAAGAGGAAGTTTCTTTAGAAATGTGGTCTCAGGGAATCTTGATCCCACCATCATCAAGGATGAAGAAGCTGCAGTCATGGCTCTTTGTCCTTACTGTTTTTAGCTAAAGGTCAATATTTACCAGTATCATTAATAGAATATTGGAGGGCAGAGGTATCTTTAAAGAAGTTGGTTTTGTCTTCCATAGTCTTTCCCTAATGTGACTGTGCAATTTTGTGATTATATTAATAGTTAGTAAAATAGCTATAGCTATTAAAAAAGAAGTAGCTATTGTTTTGAGACATTTAGTTAAGATAAGGAATATTATAATTAATTATGAGATTAGATTAATTTAGTCATTCACAATGAGAAGAGGGGGAATGTAGACTGTGTTCTATTTATTTAATGTGAAATCTTACAGTGACTAGATTCACTTTCATAACAAAGCTTACTCCTCTGTACCCTTGACAGTTTGTACTCCAAGCCCTATTAAGTGTAGGGGTTAACTTAGATACTGCTGTCTACAAAAGAAAACATTCTCTCATTTCTTTAATTCATTTGGATTAAAAAAGTAAACTTTTTTTCAGGTTATATTTTCTACAAAATCCTCCACTTTTGCATGATGGTGCTGTGAAGTGTCCACTTAAAAACTGTTTGGAAGTCTGGATGCTGTCCTCAAGGTGGCAATGTGAACAGCATGAGTCGGAGGCTGGGCTCCGGATTTAGTAAGCTCCAGATTCCAAGGACTCCCAAACACTATTCAGTCAGCAGATCTGTGGCCAATCAGAAAAAGGAGGCTGTGTTTAGGATGAAATTTTTATTTCTATACCCAATTATCTCATGAACCAAGTAAAATAAAAACATTTTTATTTTTTGAAATGCAAATGTCTCTGTTGTGCTTCGAATGTGGTATAACATACTCCATAGGTTTATATGTTTAACAATTAACTCCTAGATGCTGGCACTATTTGGGAGATTGTGGAACCTTTTAGAGGTGAAGCCTTCCTTTAAGTTACAAGGGCAAGCCTTGGGGTTCCATAGAACACCCTACTTCCTGTTTATTCTTTGATTGTAGATACAAGGTGACTGGAGACCCCCTCTCCTTCCTCCATGCTTCCTAAGCACAGAGGCCCTATCTGGTCAAACAGCAGCCAAAATTCACCCACCATTCCTTAGGTTACTTCTCATTTCGTCCTCCACAACGAGAGAGGTAACTACTGAAGGTTCCTAAAGTGGAGCTTTCTGGAGCCCTAATTGCTAGCCCTGTGTAATCTCTCTTCCAGTTCAACACACTTATAATTTGCTGCTGAAAAGTCTTCTAAGCTTCTCAAATCAGGTTAAAGATTGATGGCTCTAAATAAAGTGAAAGCATGAGGAAAAAATCACAAAAGCAGCCCCATAAGTTCTATGTTGGATACTCATTTAAAGATGTATTTTTAATAGTTCTGTCCCAAACTAGAAAATGTGTTGGACTAGATGTCCAAACATCAGGGAGGAGTTGCTCCAGACACCACTCACAGCCGCAATTGATGCAAAAGCAAGAGGATTTTTCTTCTGTCATGACAGGGCCCTTCAGGTCTGGGATATGAAGAACCCGCGATAGCTATAATGGTCCCTCTTTTAAAGCAAAAGCCACAGACACAATGGGGGAACATGTAGGTTGTTTTCCAACTTATTGGATTGGCTTATTCAAAGGGTTACTAGCAGTAATTGGTCTATTCCAGGGCAAGAGAATAGCTGTGTGGTCAGGTGATAAGGGAGAGCATCTGTGGTCCATCCTGACCTTGGTCCAGTGACTAAATCAATACATCAGGAACTGAGTCAACATCTGTGGGTTGTCTTTGCCTCAATTCCCAGAATGGAGTTTTGTTTGAAGATTATTCACAAGGGCACAGGGGGATGAGCAGTCCAACGTGTGGTTATTCACAAGAACACAAGAGGATAAGCAGTCCAGCGTGTGTGTGTGTGTGTGTGTGTGTGTGTGTGTGTGTGTTTGAGGGTGGGGGCGACTGTTCCTTTTCCAAGATAGAGTGAGTGTAAGGTTTTAGAAAAATGTCTTAGGGTTGAGGGGGCTTAGAAATGTATTTAGAGTCTTTCAAATGGTCTCTTCACATTAACAATTAAGAAGAAAATGTAATAGCACTTGGCCAAACTCTTGGTGTCCAGCCAGAGAGGGAGGAATAATAATACGAGCAAAGGAGACCATAATAGGGATACCCACAGATACGGCTTATCTGAGCTAGTGGGAGTTCACTGACTCTGGACTGATAGCAAGGGATCCTTCACAGGATCACACTAGGCCCTCTGAATGTGAGTGACAGTTGTGAGGCTTGGGCAATTTGAGGGGCCACTGGCAGTGGGACCAGGATTTATCCCTAATGTTGACCCGGTATTTTGGAAACCATTCTTTTTGGAGGGACACCTTGCTCAGCCTAGATGTAGGAGGTAAGATCTCGGTCCTGCCTCAAGGGATACATCAGATTTTGTTGACTCCCCTTGGGAGGCCTTACCCTCTCTGAGGAGTGGATTGGGTTTGAAATGGAGGGAAGGTGGGGGAAGTGGAGGAGGGGAGGGAGGGGAAACTGGTTCTTCTTTTTTCAGCTCAACTCCTTACCTTTAATAGCTCCTCTTGTTATACACAAGCAGCCGGCAGTTCAAGAAGAAGCAGTTTATAAAGGAGTTGTTCCTTATGCTCCGTGTTATGAAGTTCTACTATACGTCTCAAGATTTTAGTTTTCAGATGGTAGGATGGCTTTGGAGCTTTAGTGGCTCTCCCTACGTGCTTAGTCAAGCAAATTCAAAGACATCATATTTCGCTGCATAGTGATCAGTCTGTCAATTCTATGAGTGAAGAGTCTGTTGGATTTAGTGGCCATGTTTTCTCTCATACATTTGCTTAGTATTTTATTTTAAGGTAATAAATAAGGGTTCCAATTGTATAAATTCTGTGTCTTTTTCAAAGCTTTAAGATGCTGAGAAAGTGTCCAGTATCTTTACTCATTAAAAAAAAAAAGGGTAACGGTACTGGTTCTGAAAGCTTATGGAGAGCATTCAGTGGGAAATTACTCGCAGAATAGTCAGAATGATACACAGTAGAAATTGGAAGTGGTGAGATACCTGGAGTCCCAACCTGAGTGGTGGAGGCAGGGGAATTAGGAATTCAAGGCCATTTTTGGCTGCTTAAGTAGTTCAAGATCAGCCTGTGCTACATAACAGCCTGTCTCAAAACCACTGAAATAATCATATACAATAGTAAGGTCATTAGCTTTCTCTCTACTCAGCTTTAAAGGCTGCTTCCCAAAGATGGAATAATCACAGTTTCTAAAAGTTTTTGTTTGTTTCTTTGAAAACCCAGTGTTTTCTGCTGGATTAAGTGTATAAAAAACAGAAATGTCTGGCTGGTAACCACCATATGCCTTGCTGACTTTTATTTTATTTTACTTCTCAGGTGATATCTCTCATCACATTAGTACAAAGCCCACTTCAAAACGCTTCACAGAGTCTTTTGCAGCCTGTAATGAATTTTTTTTTTTAAAAAAAGGGTTTAAGCCTTGTTAAAAACAGGAGTTTGCTGAGCTGAATAAAAGCTATCCTTAGAAATGTGGTTTCAACTGAAAAAAAAATCTACATGGAAGTGTTTACTGGTAAATCTGGTTTGATTATCCCCACCTGATGTGTCTCACCCTGTGGTCACCACAGGGTAGATTACATAATGCACACTAGTTTTGAAAACATAATCCATTCTGCCTTGCCACAGTGCCTATATTTCATGCTGACACATTCAGCTAAAACCCTGTCTGATATATCAAGCTCTTTATTTTGGCTTACTTGATGGTCTGGGAAGGGAAAAAGAGGGCATTAGTGTCTCCTTTTAGGCTCTCTTGGGTCCCTTTTAGAGTAATTTCTTTTCAGCAATGAACAAATATGTGTACGTGCTTGGCACAGCATTTTTGTCTTTGATAAACCATTCCCAGGACTAGCAAATTAATGAAATTGCATGCTGGTCACTCTCTGGTGGAATGAGGTATTGTTGTTCTTGACAACCATATCTGCTTGCCGTTGTTCTGAAATCTTTCTTATTTTTGCTCCCGCTCCATGTCTCCATGGAAAGGCACTGATGGTCCCCAAGTTTTCATGGTCTCAACATGAAATGCCGTGCAGTGAGTTGCCATTCAAGTCATTCTAATACGTGTATTATTGCACAGTCTTTTAAATCATGAGGTAAAAAAGAAAAATAAATTGAATTGCTTCTCACCCAGTCCAACTTTATCTGAGCATCCACTGGAACACTTAGAATCACAGTTGCATTAATTCAGGGTTGGTGCCTTCAAAGAAATGAACCTCTTACTGAGTTCTAAAGCATTAGTAGCTGCAAAAGTAATACAAGATAAAGCCTTAAAAATGTGACTCAAGTCATGGATCTTGAAATGATAGATTTTCTTTGGACTTAAAACAATAAGAAGAAGATGCTTCTTCATTACCCAGGGCTTTACATAAGCAATGATTTGCTTTTGTTTGAGGAGCAAGAGAAGTGAAGCTTTGGGATGACACAAATGTAGTAAGCAGATGTTGTCTAGAGAGCTCACCAACATCTGGGGGACTACAGGCCTGAGAACACAGAGACTCCATTCACTTCTGGAATCTTTTCCTAGCAGTGAGCCATTGACTTGTGAAAGGAACTTGGAATTGTTATACATATTAGTAAGGGAAAGAGAATCCCTTTGTGCCTGCCACTGTCATATAGTTAACTTAGCCAAAGCCATCTTCTTAATCTGCTTTGGGAATATGGAAACTCCTTGATAACATCTTCATGGGTTATTATTTTTAGATTAATTTCTTCATGGAAGGATGGTTTATACATAAAATGTATTGCTTTTCAAATTGGTGGAGATGAGGGATGCTTCTATTATTTCATTACTAGACTTTATGATTTCTCTGTTCTCTTACTCCTAACCATACATTAGCCTACATTCTTCCTACTGGATATAAAGGAAATTTTAAGACACTCATTTATCAGTGATTTTCTCTTGTCTCTTTCCTTTCTTCTCCATTCCCTCAAATTACTATACTCTTCCATATAAAGTTGGTTACAAAAGTTTTCAATGCACAAAACCTATTCTGTCCAGATAGATGTAACTTCACGCATTGAAAATTCACAATCCCAGAGAACCTAGACAATAAAGGGGCTCCTAAGAGAAGCATACATAGATCTAATCTACATAGGAAGTAGAAAAATACAAGTTCTCCTGAGTAAACTGGGAGAGTAGGGACCATGGGAGAGGGTTGGAGGGGAGGGGGGAGGAAGGGAGATGAGTGGAGAGAAATATACAGCTCAGTAAAAACAATTTTAAAAAGGTAGTTACTAATGTAAAAGAAAAAAGAAAATGTCAAATTCTTGTACAGGTCGTCACTTCTACAGTTACTGATGCATACAATAGCCGGGAAGTCCTTATTTAAATATGGTGGGGTAGTTCTTGTGGGAGCATATAATTATGGTGAACTGAAAGAGTCTGAAAACACTGTGAGTATTATCTATTATCTATAGTCCCTGTAGACATCATATTGCATCCTTTATAAGCATGTGTGCAAAATAGATCTATTACTTAACTATAATGGCAGACTTTTCTGGCACATGTAAGCAGTAGAACCAATCATGTTATCTTAGTTCCTATAATTGTATATTCTTGTATAATTTCTGCCTACAGAGTGCAAATTTTTGCGAACTTTCTGCAAAAACACAGAGATTCAGATTCCTAATTATTTTCCTTTTGAAAGAGGTTCTGTCAATATTCCTTCAAGTTGGAAGAGAGTGTGGGAGCAGATGGCTGTGGCAAAGAGCACATTGAGATTGGGAAGCAGTACGCAGGTACTAGTGAAGACGCCATTTGGTATTCCATAACAGTCTTGAAAATTAATTTTAAGTCAGGCTTGAAAATCATAATAAAGAGCAACTCATATATAATTCATTTCTTTATTCCAAGGGCTAATGTTCAGAGCATTAAATACAATATATGCTGAAAGAAGGCAAAGAAGTGTGATTTTCAATTAAATATATAAAGTGTGCTTAAAAGCCACTAACATAACCTTAGTTATTTTCCTAGGATCACTGGGTAAGTTTCTCAGCACCCTGAGACTTTTAGCCCCAAGGATTTCTTAAAATAAAAGAGAATACGAAGTGAAAGACTGCAAGGAAACTATTTTGAAAGTTTTAATTTTATATTTTATGCAGACTCTAGTTGAATTTTTGAAGGTAATTAGTTGGTCAGATTCCAGAAGTGGTAAATATTTTATACTTGTTCACTGAAACAGGTAGTGGGAATGTCAGACTCACACACATCATCAAAACCCAGGCAATTATCATTGATGCTAATGTGTACATGACTGCCTCTGGGGTTCACAGGTAATCAGAACTTTTATGAAGAGTTCAGCACATATTTCTATTTCTGTTTAAAATAAATATGGCTGTCTGAATAAAACTTAGGTATTTTTGCAGAGGTGTTTGGAGAATGGCCATATTATGAAGGAAGGGTGATTTGTGACAATATCATCTATTTGGGTTATCACTTCTGATTATTTTAGTGGTATTGTAAGCAGAATATTCTTTAAATTAATAAAAAATTCCTAACAAAAACACTCAAATCTCTATTATTTTGAAAATAGAGGGAAAGCGGCAAAGGAATTATTCCAGGAGAAGTAGCCCCACAAACCAAGATTTCAGAACAGATGGGCATTGCTGTTATGTTCATTAAGTGATATGTCTGTCTGTCTCTCTTTGTCTCTTTCCCTCCTTCCCAGTCTTTTTTTTTCCTGTAAATTAGTCTTCTAAAACAGATTTCAATTATTTAAAGCTGATAGTAGCTATAATTTCTGCCTTGAGAATATCTCCTTTAGAAAATCAGAAAAAAATTCAATATAAATAGAAAAGATGTTTCATAATGCAAATGATGCTGGTATTGATTACCAGTAAAACTGTTCTGGCTTCCTTACCAGGTACTTATAAAGCTTTGTAATTGTTTATATAACCTCTGAACTCATCATATGTGAGAATGGAAACCTTGCAGTGCTATAGAGAGTATAAGTACTATAGGAAATTAAGATATCTTACTCAATTTTATTGTTATTGTTTTGCTAATTGAGGAAAAAAAATATATATGTTACTGACATGTCATCATGGAAGAACTCAATTTTAATTTTAAGACATTTATGTATAGTATAATGTGCTGTGCCATTTGGGAAAGGTGTGGCATAGATTCTTTGTGAAGTCTCACCATTATCTTAAAATAAGGACCCTAGAATCCTTTAACTACCTAGACACTGTGAGAATTACTCAAAGAGGAAACTGTGGTCTCTGTTTGCTACTTTGGGGTGTTCACTCCAATAAATATGAAAATCCATGCCTCCAATCAAAGATGAAAATTCTCCTACATTCACACCATGTTCACCAAATGCAAACTTGCATACCATGGGTCCACTGAAATTATTACGTCAATTGTTTATAATGACATATTACTTCATGATTCTCATTTGATGGTTTTAACAACTAGGGGCCTGAGTACTTGATCCTGGAGGAAGAATTTGGGTAGTAACGCAGTGATGTAACTCATTTTCCATGTCTCAGATTTATTTGTTTTCTTATGCATGTCTCACCTTCCTGTACCGCCTGTTAGAATCGTCCTTCATTTCATGTTCAGTTGTCTTGAGTTATCATATGCCCCCAGCCTTCCTAGACTCTCCATGATATTGTCTTAGCATTCTTATTTAATCTTATGTTAAAGTTATAAATTGCCTATTTGTGAAAACATATCTTGACAAGTATGAGAGGTCTATCTTCTGCATTAGATATGACTCGAACTTTGGAATGGATGTATTTAATGCATTGTGTACTTAATTTAAGATACTTATCAGGTCAGTCCTTAAGTCAATTAAGACTTGGACCTTTATTGTCTACCAGTGGCTGTAAGACTTTCAGAGTGTATTAAGAGAATGTCCCCTTATAGGTAGGGGCAGTATCAGTGAGAGTTCCTAAGTTGGTTGCCAAGTGCAATAGGAGGGTCTCAGACATCAAGAGGCTGTAGATTTAGTGGTTAATGTCTTTGAGTTAGGAAAATAAGAACCCAAGCAATGATGTCAGAGTGAACTGTTGATACTTACTCCCTGTTCTTAATGTTTCTTTTTAAGTCATTAAACCCTTGAAAAGATGTTTTTGGTCTCTCTTCTCCCTATCTTTCATTCTTCCCAATAGAAATGAGCAACATTTGACTGGGGTTAGGAAAAGAAGAGATATATACAGACCAGTTCTTTGCTTTCTCTTTTCTTCCATGAATGAGCTGCCTGAAGGGGGCATGAGTCTTTCCTGGTGTTCAGTGTTCTCACTGCCCAAAGTACATAAATTCATACCACTTGAAAGTGTATTTTGAAGAAGTACATATACTTATATTGTACTAATTTTTGTAATTTTTGCATTGCATCCACAGTTCTTCCCTATCCCTCCTCCCACCCCCTACATCTCCACCCAGCCCACCACATCCACTCCTCCTAATGGTAAGGGCTCCAATGGGAATTAACAAAGTCTGGTACATTAAATTGGGGACACGACCAAGTCCCTCCTCACAGCATTAAATCTGAGTGCAGAATTCCACCATAGGGAATGGGCTCCAACCAGCTAACTCATGTACCAGGGATAGAACCTAGTCATACTACCAGGTGCCTTACAGAGAGTCCAAGCTTTACCACTGTATCCCACATATGGAGGGCCTAATATACGAATCTTCTAAGATAGAGTATACATCCAGAAAGGTACAAAATGCATAAGAAGTATGTTGAATTATTAGAACACACTGAATTGTTGCCATATCAAGAAAATACAATATTTTTAGAATCTACCTAGAGATTCTTTGTCCTTTCCAACTGCCACCCCCATTCCAATTTCAATAGCCCAAGCCAGTTAGCGTAGGTCTATGCAGTTGTCCCTTTACTACCTGACTTCTGTTACCCAACAATTATTCATTTCTTTCTTACTGAATAAAATTGTAATTTATTTTCATTCTTCAAGCATATTGATACATGTTTGTTCTTTGACTATACCTCTTTTCAATGTCTGGGAAGCCATTCAAACTCCAATGCTGACCCTTAATCCCTGTATTGTTTTGGGCTCCCACTCTTTCACATGAAATAGAGGCCAGAATCATTGTTTAAAGATCTACACACTGTGAGAATTTCCTCTCATTATTTTTGTCAAGTCCGTCCCTGAGTGAGGCTACAGTTAGCTGTCATTCAGCCTGCACCTACAACCTGAGCCAACAAATCTGCATTAATCATGGCTTCCATCATATTCTTCCATTTCTTCCGACTCCTCACCAGAAGCACGTTTGGCTTTCATATCCCTGACAATATGCTCTTTATGAAAATAGCTGTATATTGCTAAGATAATAGTCATTTTCTCTCTAGTACATCCATTTTTTTCTGAGTCCTGCCTGGAATCATATTTAATGTTCATATTTTACCAACAATCTCTGCAAAAGTTTGTTTTTCTCAACTTTTTCAAAAATCTTCCAGCATCCATCCTTACTCCATTCCAAAGCCATATTACAGTTTTAGTAACTGTTAAGAGTGTGTGTTTTGTCTTGTGATAGTCTTCATTTGTCTTTTTTAGACAGCATGCACTTTGACAATTTCATAAATGTGTATAATTTTGTGCCCTAATATATTATTCTAAAGCAGTGTCTCACAACCTCAACTGTGGCCTTGTTGGAAGTCACATATTAGATATCCTGCATATTGGATATCTGCACTGCTATTCATAACAGTAGCAAACTTACAGGTGTGACATAGGAATGAAACAATTGTATGCCTGGGGTCACCAGCACGTTAAGAACTGCATGTATTAAAGGGCCAATGAATTAGCAATGCTCTACTACTAAGGGCATTAGTTGTAGTAGAAAAGGGGCAAACACTATCTTATTCAAGTCTGTCTCCAACACCAGGCCCTCACCATAGGAATTTTAAGTAGAACTTAGTTGCTGGGTTCTAACGTCTTACTCTGAGGAGGGGATGATAAGGCACAGTTGTCAATGTCTCAGACACTGATAGTAAGGTAGAAGGCATTCAACTGACTTGTTTATTTAACAATGGGAAAGATTTATATATTCTCCCAGCACCCAAGCATTCTGATCTGTTGACAATTGACAACACATAGTTGCCCCTCATTGGCTAGGCAACCTCAGGACCTCTGACAGTGCCAGCCAGACTCCAGGTTTGCTCCTTCAGGCCTGGTAAATCTTAATTTCCTATATATCCTCACTTTTTATTTTTTAAATGGGTTCACAGTGGGAGCCAGAGTTCTTTGCTAAGTCCTTGTTGACCCTGCTTCAGGAGGGCTCAGTCACTGGACTTTGCTTGTCTTAGGTTGGCCTGTCCCATAAGCTCTTACCTGTCCTTGACTACCAACCCTCCAAGAGCATTCAGTCTTTTGAATTACAGATGCATAACTAGGCATGCATAACCTCCTCTGGAGGACTGTGAGGATGCCTAAGAGCCATTACCACTTGAAGAGTCACCTTAGTTGCTGTTGTTGATGTCAGATCTGCTGAAGGAGACATTTAAAGAGAATAAGGATTAATACCACTCCACCAGTTAGTGTATGTGTGAGCATCCAGGAGGGATCCAATAGTCTTTTTATTTTATGCCAAGCTTTTTTCAAAAAATGAAGAGCCATAACCTCTGCCAATAATGAATCATTGTGTTTGAGTAGTGGGCAAAGAGGACAAGAAAGGGGAGCACATACATTACACATTCTGAGTTATTTCTTCCTTGATGGAAGCAGGCTGATTCATGGCTGGACATACATCTCTTACCAGGTCCCATATTGGCATTGTGGAAATCTGAGGAAAAACACAAACATACACTCTTCCGTGGGTTAGCAGGGGGATCAGTGGCTGTCATTGAAGGGAGATGGGATCTCTCTATCTCACCAGGGGCAGGGGTGTGTTCCTTGGTAGAGATGCCCAGTGCTTGAAAACTGGTCTGAGCCTTTGTCATCAACACTGAGGAAGTTCATATGGAAAGCATCCTCTGTTAAGGCCAGGTGAAGATCTCTCCTAGCTTCTAGCCAAAGAGTCCTGGCCAACTGCTCCTTAAGAGCTCTGTTCGTCCTCTCCATAATGGCTTGTCCCTGTGTACTATAGGGATGCCAGTAGTACAGGAAATCTTCCAGGATCCCAGAAAGTCATTGAATTGTTAAGAAGCTTAGGCAGGGTCATACATGCAGCCACATAGACACACAGACACTTAAATTTAAAATAAGATAAATATGTTAAAATATAATAATATTTTACTGACTATATATTACATCTATTACCATCTATCATCTATCTGCCTATCATCTATCTATCTATCTATCTGTCTATCTATCTATCTATCTATCATCTACCTATCTTCTATCTATTTATCTATTGCTTAGGCAACAAAAGGTACTAAGGAGTCAAAGATAAGTAAAGGGAGAAATAAAATTTTGAGGAGATAACATAGTTTTGATAACAATAGCACCTAAATTTTTGGTTTACTTCTGCCCCACACCAGGTGGCTCTTCTGATATGAGACAGAAACTCTGAATTTTTCTTCTAGCAACATACTTGAGTTTAGAAAAGGGGAGAGTCGCGTTCCAACTCCAAAGTCAGCTTTGATTTTTTAGTTGAGTCAGGACTACAACTTTTCTAAGAAGTAATGAGGTATAGATACTTAGGTAGTGCGATCTAATATGCAATAGGTACCAGGGTACAGCCCTTTGAGTTTTTATTGGAATCTGAAAAGGCTAGGCTGATGTAAGGGATGGAAGTGAAGAAAGGTACTGCATGGGGCTGTATCTTTATTGGAAGTATAGAGAACACTGCTAAGATCTTGATTTTTGGCAAGTGATTATCACTTAATATGATATTGCATCCAAAATGATTGTATTTGATAAACTATTCAGTCCAGGGATGGCCAGGAGACATTAGGCAGTACTGCTCAGTTAATCTCTAAATGTAGTTTCCTAAGGAAGAAAATTGACAATGCTCCAACTAAAGGCATTTCTCCAACCTAGGGCTCCAAGATCACCCACATTGTCCTATGAATCTGAATACTTTTCATAGCAGGTCTACAAAAATATTGCTTGATCTCCAAATCAATCTCACATTTTTTTTCCTGCAAAACCAATGTGGAATAATTTGCTTTTTGTCTACATTTTCAGTACAAACCTTAAGACCATTGACTCTAAGGGGCTCCTGACAAACGTTCACTTTTGTGAAGCTGGAGGTGCTGAGGTGGGCATTTGCTCCCCGCACAGTAGGATCTAAGATTTCTCGAAAGAGTTTCTCTTTAAATTGACAAAGAAAGGGCCACAGTTGCTTTAGCATCTTATTTAGCCATTTTACTCCTTCGGTGTCTGGAAAATGAACCCAGGTGAGCAGAGTGCAGGCATGTACCCCAGGCACAGGACTTGCTCTTTATTCCAACAGCATCAGCACATAGCACAGGCACTCAACCTTGAGGCCATAGCTCTGTGGGCAACAGGCAGGAAGCCCAAATGCCAGCAGCCCCCAACTGAAGATCAGCCTCCCAAGTAGCCGAGGGTGTCCACTGGCAGCAGGAGCATGAATCTATTGTCCCTACTGTATACACCCACCAGCTGGTGAGAGTCGCAGGGAACCAGAACTTGTGAGGACACACTGGAGCAGCCAGCTGCAACCTCTCTCTGCCAGACAGGCCCTAGCTCCCACTGCTCATACTATCCACCAAAGTCCCAGCAGTCTCTGCAGAAGCAGCAGGTGTCCCAGATGGCTCTGGTCGGCTTGGACCCCTGGGATGTCCCAGGTCTCAGGCCCTAGGACCTCAGCTTTACAGCAACGTACTGCCATTCCTGGACAGGCTGCTGAAGCCAAAGGTGGGCACCAGGCTGCCCTCTATGCACTACTGTGAGGTCTGCGGGCCCAGCTGTGCAGGGCCTCAGACCTATTGGACCACCTGGAAGGACAGAAGCACCATAAGAGGTAGGCAATTAAGATGACAGGCTCGCAGGCCAGCAGAGGTCCAAGAGGGGTTAGAGCCTTCACTGCCACCTGTGTGCTGTGTCCTGTACCTATGCTGCTCATGTGAGGGACCTAAAGGTCTCCAAATTACACACCAGATTAAGGAAACCCCTCTTGGACCTAGGCCTCATCACGTATTAGACCTATATAGGTGAAAGACAGGCCGAGAGGGGGAATTGAAGATGGGCTTTCACCCCAACCACTGGCAAAAAGAAAAACCATTTCTTTCTTTAGATTTTTATTGGGTATATGAAGCAGTCTTAAGGGTAGGCCTGGTTTCCAGGGTTATTTGGCCAAACAGAAAATGAATTTCATGGTAGTATTGTGTATTTTTTTTTGTTTAATTTTGCTTTGTTTGGGCATTTTTGTCTTATTTGTCTTTTGCTTCTTCGTTTTGTTTTTGTTCTTTTTTCCCATGTTTTGTTTTTGAAATTTTTAGTGAGAGAAAATGAGTAAAAAGTTGGGTGGGTTGGGAGATGGAGAGGATCTAGAGAAACTGGGGGAAGGGAATATGATGAATTTTTTTCATTTAAAATAAAAATTTTGATTATGTTCTTCAACTTTCTCCTACACTCTCAGTTAACACATGTAAATAAAAAGGCCCCTGGGGATATCATTAATTACCAGTTGCTTATCATAAATCCTTCAGTGTTTGTTCTAGATTTGTTTCCAAATTCCAGGACAGGTGCATTTTTCTGGTATTAATGCCTACCTCCCAATTTCCTGCCAATGAAAGTTCTAATATGTGTTCAATGCTTGCACACAGGTGTTCATCAATAATGTTGAGTCTCCATGGCCAACTAGGAAGGGAAGGAGCGAGCCTCAGATTCCAATCTGTCAGCTGTTTTCTCATACCGCTTCTAACGCAAGCTGTCCCACATTGATTGTTCAGAGCAGGTGTTGAGATGGTGTTCAAGGCTTGTGATGCTTTCAAGGGGGCCGCAGCAGGTGTGAGCAGAGAAAGAAGCTGAAATGAGAGAAAGACACAAGAAACTTTTGATCTGGGGCAAGTCTGTAAGGCTCAAATGGACTTTCAATAGTTAGTCTCATTCTATAACCCTATAACCTGCTGCCCCTGAGCATGTAATTCCTTGATGAAGGTGAGAGTTCTTTGATAAGTTAGACAGCAGGAGGGCACCCACTGTCTGTAGTTCATGCAGCTAGAAAGGAAGTCCTTCCCTGAAGAGTAGCTTGTAAGGTAGATCCCCATGTACAGTCTTGGCACCAGTCTACTAAGTGTATCTCTAGAGTAAAGTTTCTGGACAACAGAATGTGTTTGTTTTACATTAGTTCATAATACCAATTTGATACAGAATAAGACTCCCAAAAGTGCTGGTGGTTTTATCTCTGTCAACTTTTAGAATAGTCTTTTGTTTTTGTTTTAATCATTGTTATGTAGTTATTTCATAAGAATCAAGATTTTCTTTCCTGCAGAGAGTCATGGAATTAGCTAAGTGATCTAGTTTTCTCATAATTTGTCCGCAGTGCTGCTGCAGACTTTTCTGTGATGCTGAGCCACCCATATTCCTGTAAGCATCTTACCCATACTTCAGCAAGTAATCCCTATAAACTTGTTGATTTATGAAAGTTTGCTAGAATAGAATCTCCAAGTGCACCTATTCTAGCATCGACACCCTACCCAGTAGGAATATCATTGCTTACATCTCCTGGGAAAAAGGCACACAGAAAGAAGTCACTCTGGTTAGGTTAATGAGGGTGTTATATTTTATCATTTATTTATACTTAATGAGCTATTAGTAAAGCCATGCTCCCTTTCATATATGTAGATAATATACTTTTGAAATAACAGCTGTTAACTATTTTTCCCTTTTAAAAAATTATTGTATTACTGAAACTCCTTTTCAATTCTATATAATATAGGTATCTCTTTGGGGAGTATAATATTGTGGTCCATGAATAGAGGAAAGGAGGCCAGCCACTGGAATCATTCTAAAACACGCCCAGACACCAAATTCTTAATGCAGAGAGTTATTAGCATGGAGGGGCAAACTATGGCAGCAGAGACAGCAAGGAAGAGAGCAAGAGGGATGTTTCTGCAGGAACTGCAGGACTAGGATTGAAAGGGAAAAGGGAGCATCAGTGCTAAGGAGAGCTAGTAAATCCTGATTGGACATTTTAAACAAATAATGAATTCTAATTGTTAGATCTTTGTGTTTTGTCTCAGGAATGAGCCAGTTGCCGAATAAGGGAATAGACCTTGGGGACTAGCTTTAGGAATTTAACAGTTTTTAACAGGGGAAAGAAAAGAGGGTAAAAGGACAAAACCTCTGTGATGTGGGATTCCCCTCTGTATGTTGTCAATACCATTGGTTAATAAAGAAACTGTCTTGGGCCTACACAGGGAATAGAGGTAAGGCGGGGAAAACTAAACTAAATACCGGGAGAAAGAAGGGCAGAGTCAGAGAGAAGCCATGTAGCCCCACCAGACACAGATGCCAGAACTTGACTTGGTAAGCCGCAGCCATGTGGCGATACACAGATTACTAGAAATGGGTTAAATTAAGATGTAAGAGTTAGCCATTAAGAAGCTAGAGCTAATGGGCCAATCACTGATTTAAATAATACAGTTTCTGTGTGAGTATATTGGGTCTGGGCTACTGGGCGGCCAGGAAACAAACAAACCTCCTTACAATACTTCTGTGCAGTGTTTGCACTGCTCAGGCCTGTGTTTGCCATGTTTATGCTTCTTAGAGTCCCTTCAAAGAGAAGTGGTAATTTTTGTGTTATTTGATAGTTTAGTCATTTTTTAAAATTAAAATGGATGTATCTTTCTATTTTGCTCATAAAATCCTAGGACCATAATTGTGTGCCCCCATAGTATCTGCTAAATACTTTTTGGTCTTTCTGTGGGCATCGGCTCTATGATTAGCACCATGTATGGGGTGGGGAAAGGAATAGAGCTGCTTTTTGGACAGCTGCATTAGCCAGAAGGATACAGATAATCCCCCAACTATGTTAATGAGCAAACTTCCATTCAGAAAACTCTAGAGCTTCTCATAGTAGCAAATATCCCCTGAGTCTCAGTGGCCCACAGTCCACAAATTTCACGTCTCTTTTATGTCCTTTGTCTTCTTTGAGTAAACTTCGCTCTCATGCCACAGCCTGCATCTGCAACACTGACATCTTAGTGACAGCAAAAGGAGTCGAAAGCAAAGGCAAATCTTGAACTATTCTATTCTAAGTCATTCATTAATTCATTCCACGCTGGCCAAAGTTAGAATCTGGTGAGTGAATTAAACATTAATGTATAGATTATTTTCATACAAAGAGGAAAACAAAATTTGGTGAGCACATTGTGTCACATACTTGTATAGTCCAAGTGTGCTTGCTGAGGGCCAGACACCTTCTTGTCCGTTTTTCTCATTATCACTCTCTTGATTTCTGGAGCTCATATATCCAATCAATCAATACGGTTTCCTCATTCTCTGTTCCATCACAATGTCTTGCTCCCCCCCCCTTTTAAAATCCATCGCTCTTGCATTTGCTTTCAAAATTTTATTTTGAAAGTTTCTGTAAAGCCAGCACTGACTTGAGCTGTAATTTGGATTTTATTGGTCCAATAATTCCTAAAATCATCTGAAAGGAATTTTCATTGTTCTTTTTGTCTATATAAAGTAAGGTAATGTCTGCATAAACACACCATATTACAGACATATGCATTATATATTAGCAAGCAAACTAAACAGCATCCAACACTGGGGTTTCATGGTAAGTGTGGGACTTGGGATTTAAGAGTTGTGAGGAAGTTGTAAGCAGCTGTCTGTTTTACTATGAGACCAAAGTTGGATATCAGAATATTTGACTGTAACAAAGATCACTGGGTATGAATTGAGATCTTTTGTGCTACTACCAGGTCACATTCCAAACTCTTGGAGGACCAAACATAAAGGAGAAGGGGGTAAATTCAATGGATGTAATAAAAATAAAACAAAGAAATAAAAGGAAACCCTATTCCAGTGAATGACAAGGGAATTATTTCTAGAGGAGCTATGATGTGAGGACGCTTCCTGATGCTGGTCAGCAGCTGCAAAGAAAAGTCTTTAAGACCCTGCACTCTGGTCAAGACCTACCACTACTTCCTTTTAATTCATTCATGTAGCTTATTTGTCGAGTTTCATGTTGGAAATCCTAACCATTTATGTTACAGAATGTGTTCTTACTTCAGGTGACAAATTTTACGACAGGGAAAAGTGTGACAGCTACATTTATTGGAGCAAGTAAAAATACATAAAAGGATATATAATTAAAATTTTGTTTGCTGAATTTCAGATCACACATCCAGAGAAAGCCTATTATGACTGAATTGTGAACAGAAACAGAGGAGGAGTGGATGGGGAGCAGAGGAGAGGCAGGGGGAAGGAACAGAAGGAGAGGAGGGAGGGGAAACTGCGGTTGGGTTGCAAAATAAATGAAAAAAAATAAAAGAAAAACTTGCAAAGCTTTAAATTTTTTCTCTCATTTGTTTATTTTGTACTGTGGGAATTAATTATAAAACCTTATGATAATAGAACATTAAAGGCAAGCTTTCTAAATTTGTAAGCCCAAAAGTTTCAAGTTATGTTTCCCTAAGTAGCTGTAATGACTATCTGTGTGCCAATAATAAGCCCCAATGTTAACACAATATGCTATTGTGCAAAATAAACTTAAAAGCCTCTTTATAGCCCCCACAAGCAACATCAAATTTTTAAAATTCTGGTATATTTTCAAGTCCTAACATGTAATTTGAAAATATAACATAATATAAAATATTATAGCTTATTTTCATATGTAAGTCACTTTCTGTTTTAGCTCTATAAAAGTCACCTTTTCAATTTCAACAACACCTCTGTAGATTTCATCTTTTAAAATGTAGCATACTTTTGAATATTTAAATAATTATTTGACTAGTTATCTGAAACTAATTTTAGAGAGAAAAATTATCAATTTTTATATTGACCATATTGCTAGAAAGTTGGGATCATAGTTAACTATGTATTGACAACTTTCTTTCAAGCAGCAGAGTTAAATGGCCTCAACCCAAAGCACAATCTTTCTCACTTGATTTCACACCATTTAGTTGAAAGAGTCTGTTCCTTATCAATGCTTGACATTTTTCTGCATAGGAAGTAGCAAAATGCGATAGGCAAATTATTATATATTTGTCCTTATTACCCAGCAACAAGGAGAACAGAGCATATGACTTAGTGATCTCTCCTTCTGAAAACAACAGCTAAGGCTGGGAGCTTATGAGCTCCATGCTGAAATGCTGACTAGATGAAAAATTAGATTTCTTTACCAGTGTGGCTTCTGATAGATTGACCATGCTCCAGTGGCACTCAGAAGTATGTGGAAAGCACAAACTAGAGAACATGAAGCTGTGGAGTGGATCAGAAGGTGTGGGGTGGGTCAGAATGTGTGGGGGGTGGGTCAGAAGGTGTGGGACGGGTCAGAAGGTGCAGAGGGTGGATGAGAAGCTGTGGGGTGGGTCAGAAGGTGTGGGGATGGGTGAGAAGGTATAGGGGGTAAATCAGAAAGTGTGGGGTGGGTCAGAAGGTGCAGAGGTGGATGAGAAGGTGTGGGGTGGGTCAGAAGTTTAAAGCAGATTTGGTGAAATGTAAGGAAAGGATCAGGGTGAATATTATCAAAATGCATTGTAGAAAATTCTGAAATAATCAAAAAAAGTTTTTAAGAGTAGGCATTACTTTGTACTTTGTAGGGATAACTGTGTACTTCACCCTTTGATCTTGATATATGAAGAACTGCTGCATGTCTTGATTTGACTTAGTATGATCCTCTGTTCTGATCTCAAACTTGAGGGCTGAGAAGTTGCTCATTTCAGATCAGTGTAGTGAATGAATTTCCTTTCTTTAACAACCTGAGGCCTTTGGACAACCCTGACAACTAGTTCATCACATAAATAATAGTCAGAAACATTATCAGGCTTGGAAAAGTGTCTACACTCTCAACCAAGGGCAAGGAGCAACATACATAAATAACCCTGTCCATCATTTGTGCCCACATGAATCCCTGGCTCATTGTGTGATGTTTATGAAGCAAGTAGCAGGACTTTCTAAAAAAAAAGCCTAGAATATTCATTTCTTTTCATAAATAGCACAATTATAGGTGACATAATGATACAGATACCTCCTATCAGTTCTTTCCTGCATTCATACTTGTGGGCAGCTTGTAGACCAAATTTTAAACACATTATCAGAAGCGGTAGTCTGGATATAGCTACTCCAGGTAGCAACCCACATTTAAAATAAGGATGTGAAGCAGACTGTTACCCATGACTTTTTTTCTGTTTTGTCTCCATTAATGTGGTCTCATGCCTTTGTGTTTTTTCTATATGAATGTTTTAAGAAGGCCAAATGTTCACATGTTCTGAGTTAATGAACTCCAGGATATCAAATGCTTCTTAAAAATGTGAGAAAAGCCCTGGATATATTCAATTTGCTGATTTTCATAGCATCATTTAGCAAATAGTTTGACTAATTGATGTATATATATACATATATATACGTTTATGTATGTATGTGTGTATATAAGGAGTTTTACAAATTGTGGAGAAAATTGTGTCGACATCACAACCTGTTAGCAGACCTTCTCCATCATCTCCACACCCTCAGAATTCCTCATGTCCCTTTGCAGATCAAGTGTTTACTACTAACCCTGAATAGTAGAGTCCACCATCGTTCTTTATTTCTGTGCAGATGTTCCCTGTCTACCCATTTCCTATAAATGACGTTTCACACGGAGTCTTTCACATGTGGCCTTTTCCATTCAATGTTGTGATGTTTGAGGTTCATCCAGTTAATATCCTGTGTCAATTACTCTGTTTTTATAGTTAGTGTTCCAAACTGTTGATATATAGCTTCTGCACTTCCAAGAAGAAACTTGTGCTTTTTCCATTTTTATGCTGGTATAGATATTGAACTCTAAACCAGTGTCTTACTGTGTATATCTTCTGTAGGTAGTGATAGCATCTCTGAGTCATAATTTATGTGTGTATTTTTCAGAATGCCAATACATTGCATCAAATGGCTATAACATTTTATATTTCATCAACAGATCCAGATACTTCATGTTCCTCTGACCCAACCCTCTTTATTTTTGGTTTGTCTGGGCATAGTCACCTAAGTGGATAGAAAGGAATACTGATTTACATTTGAAAAGCTGTGCTCTTCTATTGATAAATGTATTTAAGCACCTTTCTACATGCTTACTGATTATGGGATTCGTTTTAGTGAATTCAAGTCTTTTCCTCATTTTTAAATTTTGAAGAACTTTTAACTCAAAGATAAGATTTGCAATGATTTTCACCCATTCTCTGCTTACTTTATATTTTAATAGTATTTTTTTGAAATAGATAATTTCAAATTGGTGAGTTTTACATTTGTTTAATGAGTTTCTGACATTTAAGAACTCACCATGGAATGCAAGATCATAAAGATAGTTTTATGTACAAGGCTTGTAGTTTCTCCTCTAACACCTAGGTCTATTATCTACTGTGAATAAATTATTGCATATGGTGTGCAGGAAGGTTTTAATTTATAGTCTTGGATATCAAATAGACTATCCTTTCCCCATTGATTCCCTTGGCACATTTGTACAAGATCAATTGACCATAAACATGAGGGTTTATTTCTGGACTCGATTCTGTTCCGTTGATCTCTGTCTATCCCTTGCCAGCACCATCTGTGATGACCGCAGCTTATAAAGTTTTGAAATTGGAACATCTACTTCCTATGAGTTTGACTCCAAAATCATTTTCACTCTTCTAAAAACTTTGCATCTCCACATGTATTTTAGGATCAGCTTGAAGAGTTCTGCAAATCAAAAGATTCCATGTGGATTTCATTAACAATTGTTGTGATCTTCAGGTCAAAGTGAGAAACCGCCCTTCTAATTGAAAAACACTGAGTTTTTCAATTCAGGGACATGTGCTATCACTGCATTGGTTTAATGTATTATGGCCTTCTTTAATCAATCTGAAACATATTTGAGGTCTTAATACTTCAAATTTAAAATTTTATATGATTCTATTTCCCAGTAGTTTGTTCTTCTCAGGGTTCTTTAGAAAGAAATGTTTGAATTTGTTTTTCATTTTTGTAATTACAATATAATTACATTTCTCCCTTTCCTTTCTTCCTCTAAACTATCTCATCTATCCATTCTTGCTCTCATTCAAATTCACGGCTTCTTTTTATTGTTATTGTGTTTATATATGCATAAATACATATACACACACACATATATATTTCAAAATATAACCAGATCAGTTTTTACAATGTTAATCATATGTTTACTTTCACGACTGACCTTTTGCTAATAGGTAATTGTCAGCTGACGTGCTTTTCCTTGATAAGACTGATTCTCCCTTTCTCCGCATTCCTCAGCTGCCTTCAGTTCTTTATGCAGTATAGAGTAGTTTGTGGTTTTTCTCGCATTAGCAAACTATTCATTACCCTTAGAGATGCTACTCATTTCTTCCTCTTTTTGTAATGGAATTTGGATACTGCAAAATCTTGTTGAAAATGGATATGTTTATTTGTATTACTAGGCATTTATTTATTTAGTTTGTGCATTCATGCATTCCAACATTTGAGTATGAATTCCTATGACACGTTCTGGGAGTGGCTCCCCTCACTTTGTTCTTGAGGCACAGGCTCTCTTTATTTTCTGAAACTGTGCTTCTTATTCAGGTTCCCTGTGTGATCACCTGTCTCCAGCTCCCAAACACTTAGAGATGCTGTACACAGCCAGCTACAGAACTGCCCCATCTCCCATTCTTACATGAGTTCCGGGGATCAAACTCAAAGAGTCAAGCTTGTACAAAACGTGTTGTTATCCACCAACGTATACCATGGGTCTTCAGTAGGTATCCTGAAAATCTGTTCAGCATGGATTTTTCTGTGTTTTGATACAGAGAATCAAGTTACTCGATAAGAGATTTGCTTATTCCTTTTCAGTTTGATTGAGTGCATTTTGTTTCTTTTGCTAACCTGGCTGCTCAGATGAGAACACCGCATGTGATCTAACAAGAGTCAAGAACGGCCATCCTTGCCTTGTCATTTGTCTCAGAGGAGAGCCCTGCATCACTCACCAGTGACTATGATCTTAGATGCAGGGTTGCCAAGCTGCCTCCACATGGAGAATTTAAATCAGTATAAGGATTCACTTGCAACCAGCTTTTCTGCATCTACTGAGTTGATTGGATGCTTGCTGTCTTCTGCTCTACAGAATTGATCCGTGTAATAATTGATTTTTAGATCACAAATCGGCCATGTATCTAAAAGATGTTTTTTGTCTCGTCACAGTTACCACTGATTTTTTTTATTATTTTATACTTTCCTATTTTTTTTGAATTTTGTACTAATTAATTCCTTACTTCTCTCTGCTTTTGAAGCATTTTTCCATTGATTTGTAAAGCACACATTAAGGTTATTGTTTTTGTATTTTATCACTTAATATTTTAAATGATATAATTGTTTGAGGGTGGCATTGAAATAATCTTAGCCGAAAATACTATAAAGTTTTTGGCTTTCATACAAAATTCAACCTTTTCATTCAATCTTCCCTTGAATGAAAAAACCTGGTTTTATTTTGATTAAAGTGCTTTTGCTAGAGCATTGAAACTGTTCCTTAACATTATTGTGTGCACTTTTATTCTTGATTTTGATGAAAAAATCTTCTGGAGTTCACAATGCCATTTTAAGTGTAATATAATTTTTATCAGAAAATTAAAAAAAAAAGTTTCCTTGATGGTGGTAATGACTTTTAATTACACTCCCTTGAACAGAGCTCTCGTGTGGCTCCTTTATGATGCAAGGAATACTGGGCTGTAAACCTAATTGCCTTTGGTGTGTTCCTTGCTGTGAAATCTGCCAGGTGGGAAACTTGTACTTTCATGGTGTTCGAGTGAAAGCCATGGTAATGAAGCCTTTAAAATGTGCCTTCCTAAAGTCTGACCTACACGAGTCTTCTTTGTAACCCCATTAACTCTTTGCTCCAGGGGCTGCTAAACATTAATTTTTTTTCTAGGGCTTAAGGTCGTAGATGCAGAGGAGAGAGGGAGAAACCTAGTTGTCTGTGAATTGTTCACTCTGCATTTGAAATATGTGGGGTCTCAGTGACTAGTAACTTAGCTTCTCTGAGGGTTTTCTGAGTCCTCATTGTATCACCTGTGGGCGGCAGACAGTCTTTCTCCCAGAGCTGTAAGAAAGACTAAGTGATTGAGGAACACTTCTCTCAGTCTCCGTCTCACAGCTACTGGTCCCCAAATCAAAGGCCACTTCTCCGCAATCCTACTCCAGCAGAAAATATAATGCTGCCGTCTCCACAATATCGTTTCTGTTGTTATAAGATCATAAAGAATAGATTTGTTTCTTTTGTTTAGGGGTGCTAAGGTTCAAACCCAAGATCTCAAAGTGGTTATGAGAGAATGACTAATTCTGTGCTTTAAACTGAACATAGGTACATGCCTAACCCACATCACAGGTCTTCGTCCTTCTGGGGCTGAGTCAAGAATCAAAGAACATCACTTCTAAATGAGCAATAATGCTATATTGGCTGGAGAATGGTAGAGGATTATTTTCTGCTTAGGATGTGAGAGAGGAAGTAAGAATAAAAATTAGCTGATTAAAATATATCAATAAAACATATTGTAAGACTTATTTACTATGTATTTGTATATCATACATGCAGAATATATGTTTCTCATTGTGTACAAATATAAATTTCTGATGTTCGAAAATGTCAGTGTGCTCATAGATAATTGCAAAGAAAATGCAAAATAAATGAGATTCCATGAATATACAGACTATCAATAAATAAAAAAGTCAATAAATATGAACACGCAATATATATTTATATGTATACATATGTGCATATTATAATTTTGGTTTTACTCGGCCAAAAATAAATGTCAAAATTAGTTCCAACAGAAATTAATATTAGTGATAATATTTTTGGTTTGTGATAAGTAATCATTTGTGATATCTACAGAGGGTTATCAAACAATACCTATACTGAGTTAAAAGCCAAAGGTCCCACCCAGTCTCAAGTTGTCAGAGACACAGAAAAGGGAGAGGAAGCTACTTTTCTGGGCCATGGTTTTAAGGTCACAAAATGTAGGTTTTATACTAGTTTTATAGTGTCTCACACTTTGTCCAAGCTTGAGAAATAAATGAAATCTGGACCATAGTGTTATCTAAAAGACACGGTAAGAAGTGGCAGCTTTTCTGAGAAACCAGGATTAGAAGCAAAGCTACCCGGAACAGATAAACATGAAGCAAGCAGAAGCATCTTCTGTTTTGATTATAGCAATTGACATGGCCCTTGCCAGCTTTTCTATCCACTGCTTACTTATTGTCTCATTATTTCTTCAGAGAGGCTAAGGTTGAATGTTTCATGGCCAATAGCAGAGTTGGTGTGAAGGCATTTGTTCTTCTCATGGAGTAAGAGTGGAGAGGTCAGGTACATGGTGTCTATGGTGACTGCTGGCTGGGATGGAAGGGATGGTGTGTATCTATAACTGGTACCTGGAAATTAGGTCACTGTTCATGCTCTGTATTTTTTTCATTTTCCTGAATTCATTGCTAAAAATTGCCAGCCACCTTTCTCTCGCATCTCCCTCCCTCATAACAGTGAAACTATAACTTCTGTGTTTCCTCTGCCTGAACCTGAGCGCAGGATTGGTACCTAATAAATCCTGCACCTCTGACTGGGGGGTGTATAGGCACATGGCGACTTAAGGAAAACTAGTCAAAACTCACGAATGGTTAAAATATGCAGACCTTTCAGCAAAACTCATTACATGGAAAAAGTCTTCAGTAAGGCACTTAACGATCATGGCACGCTGAAGTTACTCCATTGTGTAGGAATGGCCAACGGGTAATACTTTCTCAGACAATTTGAGTAGAGGATTGGCAGAAGTCCTGTTAATTCTTACCTGAACTTTTCATCCTGAGCATATAGAGGCTATCAAATAAAAGCAAAAGCAACCAAATCTGAAGTTATGGAATGACAAGAAAGATGAAAATGACAAGAAAGCAAAAGTAAGCTATTTCTGCATAGGAATGGCTTTACAAAGCAAGTCTAGGAAGCGGTGAGTAGTAAACACCTTGTAATTTCAATTTATCAAACATCCTAGTTCATTCAGAAATTATTTTCTGATCTGGATGATGTCCATTTGCTCTTTTTATAGCTCACTGCGTTTATTTAAGAATAATATTTTGTGGTTTTCCCCCTCTTAAATGATTTTTTTTTAAAGCTGTAGCTATCATTGTTGTCACGAGGATTATTCAGTTTGTCCAGTTCTTCATTATGCCTGAGGCTTGTGTGTGCATGTTTGTGAATATGTGTGTATGGATGTATGTGTGTTTGTGAGTATGTGTGCTTGTGAATATGTGTATATTTGTGAACATATGTGTGATGTGTGTGTGTGTGCCTATGTGAAGAAACAGCCCTCTCTTCCAGTTGTCATGAGCTGCATTCTTTACACAGGTGAATGAACACTATTTGCACTAGCTTCTTACAAAGTAAGAGTTTCTGTAGTACACCTGCGCAGGTGGAGCTCGGTCACAGGCAGCTTCCACTTTCTAGTTCAGGAAGAGAGTTAGTGGGCATCATATTGGAGGATAAAGAGGAAATGGTCTGTGCTTGGTACTTGGACAGGTGGCTGTTCTGCAACTGGTCTGCAGTTGAGTCTGGCTGTAGCTAGACTACAGTTAGGTTTCCAGTAGTACAGTTATTACTTGGAATATTGGTGGTTGTGGTTAGCCTCCATTCTAGGGGAAGACAGGACTGACTGCAGACCTGATTGTAAGCTGGATGGAGAAAAGAAGAAGAGTTTGCAGGAAGAAGGGTGCCCTGCCAAGGCTAATAGATGCTCAGTGGCCCGCCTGCACTTAGAAGTGGGTCTATATTGTCAAAGTAGTTTTCAATGGTCAGTTATTTTCTCTTTCTACAAATGTGCAACAAATACTGACATTTAGAGTGTCCCAGACTCTCTTTGAACTTAATACACAAAGAAACAAGATTCCACTAAAGTCCTTGCTTTCAGGATTCAAATGGCTGTGTGTGTGTGTGTGTGTGTGTGTGTGTGTGTGTGTGTGTGTGTGTGAATTTCATCTTGGTCATAGTTGTTGTTTGTTTTGAATAACAGTTTTTATTTATTATTTGAGAATTTTACACACATACATATCTATTGTGGCCATAGCCATGATCAATTCTGCTCTTTCTACCCTCTGCTCCTCCTCACTTCTGTTCCTCCTCAGTGCATTTCCCTCCTCTACATGTATTTTTTATAGTGTCATTAATAAAAACAGAATACATCTTTGACTTGATGAGCTAAGGGTCAGGAAATTCAGAGAATAAGAAGAAAGACGTGTGATATATTAGTATTAAGAAAAAACATATAAAAGTAGCAGACAATACTCTTTTATGCAGTTTTGCTTATAAAAAGATACATCTAAATTTCATTTCCATAAATCGCCAACTCTATCACACTTTATTTTGGTGATTTGGTCAGAACATAAATGCCCATGGGCAGGCATGAAGAAGAGATTAAAAATTATAGTTTTATTATTAACTTACTCAATCACTTTGAACCTAGAAAAATAAATATTAGCATTAGTTAATTTTTAAATTGTAACTTTAAAAAAAATTACCAACCAGCATTACTGTGTGTTCATTAAGCCAGTTGTTTTGGAGGGATCAATTTAGTGTATGAATAGACACATTTGAAATCATTGAACATAGTGTAGTAGAAGCAGAAGGTTATAGCTATGTGGCCACACAGCAGGCGAGCCTCCCTTTCTGTAAAGGCATGGAGAGGCAAGAAGGTTTCCTCTTTACTGTTTCCATGTTAAGAGACACTCAGAGTATTGTGTGGGTGCGAATCTTAGAAGCAGTAATGGGATAATTCAATTAAACAGGGCACAATGTGTGGCTCAGAGCACCATGTGGGTGTGAATCTTAGAAGCAGCAATGGAATAACTCAATTAAACAGGACACAATGTGTAGAATTTTCAAGTATGTTATTCAAATTAGCTAACAGATTATCTTGCTACAGAAACATTTTTTTTGCAGTTAAATATAATTTTATGATTCTTGCCAGTTGAGAAGTCTTCCTGCCCATTCATTTCAAAAAGTTTTCCTTGACTGAATTTCATGAGCCAAGAAGTCCTCCCTTTACTGCCTCAAAAGTAAGACACTGGGCTGGGGAGACAGTTTAGTCAAGATAAAGTCTAGGTTTTACTCCTAGATCTCAAATAAAAAGAAGAAAATGGGTGTGTCAGTGGGGTTGTAGTCTCTTGTAGTGTGCAGGAAGAGACAGGTGGGTCTCTGAAGCTTCTGGCCAGATAGCCTCACCTAGTTGGCAAACCCTAGGCCAAATGGGAGACTGTATTAAAAAGCAACAGATAATATCAAAGAAATAATATCCAATGTAGTCCTCTGGCTTACACACACACACACACACACACTGACATTGTCATTTAGAAGCACTTTAACAGAGTGATGAATATAGTGTTACATAGCAAGAGGGGACAAAGAAGAAGTGACCAGTGTAAACCAGTGCTTGGGGAGAAGACATCAAAAAGATGAAATGCACTGAGTTAGAGAATTAGCAATAACTTCAGGCAATTACAGAAAGGCAGACATGTCAGGGGTATAGGTTGTTCTAGCAAACCAAGTAATTGAAGGAATAGTACGCTAGGAACAGGAAAATATGTTTGCACTGATGGAAGATAGATTCAATGGAAACAAACTGACATGAGAGAAGCTGGACACTAAATAGTGAATAATATTTTGTTATTTTCATAAGGCATTATATGGACAGTATAAAATATGATAAACATCAACTTTTAGTAAGATTATGAGGAAGTAGTAGGGGGAAAACAAGATGGAATGAGACTAGACATGGTAAAAATAAATAAAAATGTGAAAAGCAAAGTCATCTGGGGAAATCAGGATAAGAGTTTAGATAGGGAAGTTGCAGAGATAACCTAGAACTTCACTGACAGAACCTTCAGGTCATTGACTAGATGCAGGGACTTGGAACCGACTGCTTACCTAGTCTTTAAGATTGCTCGTGCTATTCATTGCAATGATAAGGTAAATATTATGAAGGAAAATTAGCTCTCAAACGCAGATTTAAAGGTACAGAGTAGAAACTTCATGAGCATAGTTAATTGGTATATATATTAATATATATATTAATTCATTTCCTCTCTGGAAAGTTTTGTATGCAGGTCAAGAGTTCAGTATAACAGCCTGAGTTGAAGGAAAAATAATTGGAGGCATTGTATAATCATCATATTGTCTGTGAGCTAATAGGATTGAATGAGACTTCTCAGCAGACCACAGAAAAGAGTAACTTAGGAGAAAAAAAAATATAAGGCACTAATAGTTAAAGAATATCCTAAAAATGAAGAGCATACTGCGGGCCCTGCGATAGTTTAGTGAGATAAAAGGAGAGACACTGGCCATATAAAGTCCAAGGATCTCTAATATTTCTTACATGCAAATGGCTTAAAGATTCCAGTAGTCGTGAGTACAGAAAGGACTCTACTGTATTTTCCAGTAAGAGAATCAGTGGTGAGTCTGGTGAGAATTACTTTAGGAAAATGAGAAATATGGAAAGCTTACTTGTATAGCTTACAGACTCGTGGTGAGAAATTTGGCACAGAGAATGGACTCTTTCCTGGAAAGTCCTTGGAGACAAAGAATTGTCCTCCTTTATCAAGTGACACCTCAGATCAGTCCAACCTATGAATTGGTACCAGCAGATAATCAAGATTAAGGACCAACCAGAGGTCATGCAAAGGACACCATGAACTTGATGTAGGAGGCTCACAGAAAGAGTCAAATCAAAGGAGGAGAGGATGGCTGTCAGGGAGATGGAGAGGAACCCCCAGCAAGCAACGGCTGCTTCTAAACTCATTCCAAACACATTTAGCAAAAAAAGACATGATCAAAGCGTTAGAGAATCCTGTCTCAGAAGTCTGATTGTGCAACTCCAACTTGGCAATTAGTAGCTGAAAAACCACATTCAGTGCCTGAAAACCACCCACGAGTACTTTGACATTTATTATACGTAAGAGAATACACAACCCTGATCTGAACCAAAATGAATGGAAAACAGAAAGCTATTTGCAATCATTTCAATCAAGTTTCTCCAAACATCAGACCACAGGGTGATATTGCCAAATCCAATAAATAATGTCTTGAGAAATAGCTCATTGCATTTTTGAAATATCTGTGCTCCCAACTTTGTATACACACATATGCACGGTCATTCTTAAGAGAGCAGTCAAGCTCAACCATTGAGAATAGCTGCATTTCACCATGGGCTGCAAGTTACAACCAAGCTAGCTAAGATTTCCATTGTTGATTTTTAAATGCTACAAGAAATAAGTAATGAAGAAACATATGTAAATTGTAGGGGTATTATTGTGGAATACCTTAACATATTGGATAGAGGCCTGAGAAATTAAAAATTCTAAATCCTTTAAGAGAAACACTTCTAAAGCCCGATTATAGAAGCAAGAGTGGGGCATTGAAAGATGGCTTAGTCATTAAGATTGCAGGCTGCTCTTCCAGAGGACCCTGATTTGAGTCCTAGCACCTACATGGCAGCTAATAATTGTCTGCAACTCCAGATTTAAGAGGTTTTACACCCTTTTCTGCCCTCCATGGATACCAGGTAGACAAGTCATATATGGGCAAGCATTCAAAGCACCCAAACACATAAGATTAAAAAACCAGCATGAAGAAAGTATTATAACTTAAACATTAACAAAAGGTTAATAAATAAAAATGTCTATCTCCTTTCATTAAGAAAGCAAGTGATAAAAATTACTGGCAAGGAAGTAGACAGAAGGGAAACCTCATACATGGTTGCTAGGAATGGAAACTAATCTAGTCGCTATGGAAATCAGTATGGACATTTATCCAAAAATTAAAAATAGATCTTCTATAGGAATTTGCTCTACCACTCCTGGATATTTATTCAAAGGATGCAAGTCAACACCTCACAAAGTTATTCATACTTCAGTGTTTACCACCTCACTATTCACAATAGTGGCATTATGTACCAGCCTAAGTATGTATTGATCAAAGAATGGATAAGGAAGAGAATGCCACCCCCTTCCCTTCTCTCTGTATATGTGTGTATTTCAATCATAAACGGAATGGTAGTATTTAATTTGTAGAAAAATGTGCACGAGTAGAGATAATTAAATTAAGCCAGCCTCAGGAGGAAGGACAGATGGCATGTTTTCTCTGATTTGTGGTTCCTAAATTTCTATGTAGATATATAAAGTCATATGTATGTATTAGAAACCACTATAGGAGAAAAACTGTTGAGGTGAGAAAGGTGGCCTACTGGTAGAAAGTTTAGACAAGAAAGCAGAGAAGGATGGGCGCTGAGGAAAGTGTGTTCAATAGAAAACCTTTGCTTGTACGAAGATTTTAAAAATAAATTTAATAAAAATACACTTGACTAATTTGTTTTAGGAGTGGCCTGGTCTTGTTTAACAGCATGCCACTTCCATGGTGTGACAGTATTGCTTTAGCTAGGCTCCTCATGTTGCTAGCAGCCTTTAGGCATTCATACATAATCTTTAAAAGGAAAGGTTGCATCATGTTAGTTTTCTAGCGGTTCTGTTGCTTATCTCTGACCACATGGTATAACCAACAGGGTCAATTTTGTCTCCATTCTGAAGGCTGGAAGTTTAAGAATATGGTGTTGGAAAGGATGGTTTGTAGTGAGCTGCGTGGTATCACACCTGATGGAGATGTATAATCAACTCCTGAGATGGCTAAGGCCTGACCTATGCTATGATCACGCAATGATTATCAGCTGCCTGCATATGCGTGAACCTATGGGCAGTGCCCACCTGGCAGTTCGGGGTTGGCAGCCCATGCCTACTTAAGGGCTGGGAGAGGTTTGCCCAGAGAAAGAGAGAGAGGAAGGAGAGAGTAGAGAGGAAGGAGAGAGAGGGGAAGAGAGGAGAGAGAGAGAGAGAGAGAGAGAGAGAGAGAATAAGGTCCTGGAATAAACCCATATTTGAATACAACCACATGCTGAGATGTGAGGGGTGAGGAACTGAACAAATAAATTAAGGATGGAAGATATAATTAAGCTCTAATACACATCTTCAGGATCTATTTCTAGATAAAAATGTTATTACAGATCTAGATCTCACAGCTTTGCTTCCTCATGGTATCCATAGATCAGAAGCCTCTGGTTAGTTTAGTTTCTGCAGGACCTCAAGCAAGTTTTCACTATGGGTTTTGGTCTCTTGCCAAGCCTCTATGAAAGATCAGTTCTGATCTCACATGTTTGTTGGCAGAATTTACTTCTCTGCATCTTCTTAGACCCAACTTTTTTTTTCTTTCTGTGTGCCTGTGGCCACTTCAGGTCCTTGCTATGTGGATATCGCCAACATAACCAACTTCTGTTATCAAAATCAGTGAAAGTCACTTAGTGGGAGTAATGTTCCAAACTTCAATCAGCAGGAAAGGGCATGAGTTCCCCTTACCTTTGCCACAGTGGATGGTTAGAAATAGACTCAATAGGCGGAACATAAAGAAGAACTTGAGCACCAGGAGGGAGGGATGCTGAAGCTCAACATAGACTCATTCTATGACAGCCTTCCCTTGCAGAGCTACAGTGATTTAAAGATATTAAAAGCTCACAGAACACCATAGGAGGATAGCCTATTAGGCAATTAAGATAAAGTATGTCTCTCATCTCAGCATCCATGATGGTCTACAATTTGTTTCCAACCCAGCTTTCTAAATAATATCCTTATCTATCCTTTGATTGCCATATAACTCAGTGCTTTGTACAGCTTGCTCTTTGAGGTCCCAGGATTCCATCTAAAACTTTACTAAGTCGCCTTTCTAAATTCTTTGTATTTTTAAATTATATAAGCTCAGAGAATGTTTTCTTGCACTTTTCCAGCTGGGATGATATATCTCTTTAGTTTTTCATTCAACTGATAATTCTTCGGGGGGAAATGATAAGATGTTTGCTATGAAATTTAGAGCAAAGAAAGGATCCAACTTTGTCCTTCCCTTGACATTTACATTCGAGAGGAGGAGACAAGCACTCCAAAGAGTCAATTAAGGAACTGTAGACAGAGCAATGAGCTGTGCAGAGATAGAACAGGCTACTCTTGGACTGAAAAGAAGAGTAACTTGATTTTGGTTGGAGTACTCAGAAAAAAATATGTGGCACTCAGCCTTCAAAAATGGAGTTAAAAATGAGGCAATGACTTCCCGTAACTGGAGGACTGTGAGGATAGCCTGCATTAGGACAGGGAATGACGTTCGCAGAAAGGAAGAAAGGCTAACTGACTCAAAGGCAATGCTTGTTCAGCCATATAAACAGTGCATCAGGACCCTGAAGAAGACTAGAAGTCTTAAAGGTGGCTCAAAGCCACCTTCATTTCTATATAAAGTTGTTGTCAGTAGGCTGCAAGAGCCATTAAGAAATAAGTGGTCCTATCATGTTTAAACGTTCAAAAGCCACTCATGTGATTTTCTCCGGATAGAAGATAGATAAAAATAGGGTTATAAGTTATCTTTGAGATTTTAATGTATAACTAGAAATTAGTTGCTGATAACAGCATTGTTCATAGCCAGACACTGAAAACTGTATCCCATAATTCCATTATTATTTATTTCACAGGACACATAAGTAAAAACGGTTTTCACATTTTTATAAGTTGTAAAAATGAAACAAAGTATGTGAGATTGTGTATAGCCACAATACCTAAAATACTTACCATCTATATTTTTGTGAGAAAGCTGACATTGTGGTAACCATTTAACATTAATCTGTTGTGTGGTTTTCATTATATTCTTCAAGAAATGTGGTCACAATTCTGTGAGGTTTCCCAGTGTTTCTCCAACAGTGTCTTTTTCTCATCCAGCATCCACGTCTGATGATTGTGACTAAGAACCATGACTGATGAAGACATTTAATTTGATACGCTTGTGGGACAGTCAAGTTAAGACATTAAAACAGAGAGTCAGCTATCTGAGCCTGAAGCTCTGAGGAGAAGTCTTGGATGCAAAAAGGATTTGGGGAATTCTTGGGTTATAAATGTTATTTAACACTGCAGGAAGGGATAAGATTGTTTCAGAATGGAATAGAAAGTGACGGAACGATGTAGAACATGGAATGGCCCTACCGATAAAAACTAGGTCCGGAAAGGAAACTTGATTTTCCATCATTCTGTGGTCACATAGCAAATTACACTTGCAGTATTAGTAGTTATGCCTCACCTGAGAGGCTTGAAAACAACCTCAGTGATTATATTCTAGTAAAGTGATTTCTTCATATGGTTTATTTTCTTCTTGTTCTCCCACCTTAGACATGACACTTTATACATAGTAGAAACAATATGTCTCCATTCAAAATTAGCTTCTCAGTCTTTTAAATCTCTCCTCCAATTAAAAAAAAAAGTGCTTTAAATAAATTAGTTCAAAGTCATCTTAACACAATTGCTTTCCATGCTGGTTAAGTCAAGATTTTCTTTTGGTCTATTGACAGGGTGCTTAACAAAATTTTCAGCTTTTTTCCCCTAGTAGCTATTTCTTAAACTATAGGATAGGTGATTATTGGGCCATTTTTAGAAGCCTCATGGGAGAGATGAATTGAGAAAAATCAATTTTGTACCTCTTAAATACAGAGGTTTTGTTTGGAAATAACTTTTTTTATTTGTATAATGTTATCCCTACATGTTCTTGTGTATATGGATGTGTACATGTGAGTTCAAGAGCACATGTGAGTGCAAACATATGGAGACTAAAAGTCAACCACAAATTTCTTTTAAAAATCTTTCTACACTTGTTTGGTTGCTTTGTGCCAGTGTCTCTCATTAACCCCTGAACATGCCCCCTTGGCTAGGTTGGTATCAGTGAGCTTCCAAGATCTGCTTGTCTCTCTTCTCAGCTCTGAATTATAGACATGCCATGCTTTGCCTGCAGTTTTTGTTTGTTTGTTTGGTTTGGTTGGTGGTTTTGTTTTGATTTTCGAGACAGGGTTTCTCTGTGTAACAGTCCTGGCTGTCCTGGAACTCACGTTGTAGGCCAGGCTGGCCTTGAACTCACTGAGATTTGCCTTTCTCTGCCACCCAAGTGCTGGGATTAAAGGTGTGCACAACCACCACATGGCCAGTGCTTGTATTTTAATATTGGTGCTGCTGATCTAAAGTAAGGTCATCATACTTGCAGAGAAAGCACTTCACCAACTGAGCCATCTTCTTCTTTCCACAGGATGCCAGAGATGTGTCATTGTTCCCATAATGTATCTTAAACCTGATGAATACACAGTAGGCTTAGCCGTGAATGCCCTACTTTAGTTACCTTTAGAAAGGCGCATTGAATGAAGTCATTCACAAGCATTTAAAATTCCCAGTAAAAACTGTCTGCACTTTCCACTCTATAGGTTCGTGTAGGCAAATAATTCTATCCGGTATCTTTGCATTTGCATGTGTAACGCAGTTATCTTGAATAATAATTAGTTTGAAATCCATCATAGACCTACCCTGAGCCATCTACTCTACACGAACATAAATGAAAGCCCACACAGAACTCAGTCAGTGTAGAGTCCCTGGAAGGCACCCTTTCTAGTCCTCCTCCTGTTTTTCATCTACTAACATCATTTATTAAATACAATCTTCAATGGTGCAGTTTTATAGTCTTCCTTTGATGGGAATTTGCAATTGGAAAACTTTCATTAAACCTGCAGGTAAGAGTAATGTCAGCTGAATATCTGAAATATAGGATAGTCATATCATCTAGAGTTATATTACCTTAGGTCAGACCTCACTTTTTTATCATTTCCACACACAGGGCAGTTTCTGATGTTTCTCCATCCAAAACAGAGTTTTTCCAAATCACTGTTTGGCAAACCCTGTGTCCTCGGCTATAAGCCTTGATAAATGAAGCCCATGTTTCCTGTGTCACTGATACTGCCAAAGGTCAGGCAAAGATTTGTAAGAACTCTTATCACAAGTCCCAAAGTCACATTGAGAGTGATTTGTACTGTGGCACTCGGATTCATGATCTTCAGTGTCTCTTTTGGTCCCCAGCATGCCCACTCACTAATCTATGTAAAACAAGGTGCATGTAGACAGTTTCCAGGAGCTAACACTATTAATTGTACAAAACGTAGAGATTGGGTATTGTGGAATATTAGTTGAAAATGTGTTACATTTTTTTATGCTGTGAAACATCTGTTAAATGATGCAAAGGTGTGTTGCATTATTTTATCTCTCTTTTGTTTAATTCTGTGAAGTTGTTTTACTAAAACACCCGATGGTCTAATAAAGAGCTGAATGGCCAATAGCAAGACATGAGAAAGGATAGGTGCGGATGGCAGGCAAAGAGAATAAATAGAAAAATGAAAAGAGGGATGGGGAGAGAAGGAGAGAGGACCAATCCAGCTACACAGCAAACCATAGAGTACAAATATGAAGTGGCAATCGTTTGAAATACTATAATTTATGACATGAAATTTAACTCATTTCATCACATTTTTTTAAAATTCATTCTTCTCTCACGTAATTTCTCCATCCCTGAATTGTGAAAATCTACTTCTTTTCCTATATCCCGAGCATACTGCACAATACTAGGAAACAGTAGACATAGGTAAATAGTTAATGAAAGAATAAATGGGTTAGTATGATTGCTGTCTTAATTCTGGTTAATATCTAAAAAGAAATCAGTTAAAGAACTGGTTGTGGTACTGATTCACATGGATTCTGATATAATTAGGAGATACCATGTTGATGGACACCAGGAAAGAGGGAAGAATGCCACAAATCTGGGATTGTGATTTGTGGGCTGGTTTTCTTCGCTTTATGTTTAAAAACCACTTATGAGGGGCTGGAGAGATGGCTCAGTGGTTAAGAGCACTGACTGTTCTACCAGAGGTCCTAAGTTCAATTCCCAGCAACCACATGGTGGCTCACAACCATCTCTAGTAAGATCTGTTGCCAACTTCTGGCCTGCAGGGACACATGCAGACAGAACATTGTATACATGATAAATAAATAAATCTTAAAAAAAACACTTGTGAGTGAGTACATGTGATAATTATCTTTCTGGGTCTGGGTTACCTCACTCAAAATGATGTTTTCTAGCTCCATCCATACACCTGCAAACTTCAAGATGTCATTAATTTTTTTTTATGTGTGGTACTTCATCATGAAAATATACCACATTTTCCTTTATCCATTCTTCTGTCAAAGGACAACAATGAAGGCCCTAAGAGAGATATACATAGTTCTATTTTACATGGGTAGTGGAAAAAGACAAGATCTCTTGAGTAAATTGGGAGCATGGGGACTTGGGAGAGGGTTAAAGGGGAGGGGAGCAGAGAAAAATGTAGAGCTCAATAAATATCAATAAAAATGTATTAAAAAATAAAGAAAAAAGAATTCCAGAAATCAAGTCTAATTAAAAAACCATGCCTCTCACAGCCTTATTTTGGCAAATGGAAAAAGGTGTTTAGTAATACTCCTCTTTCTAGAAAAATAAGGATTGCCTATTTTGTACATCATTAAGTAGCTAAAAATTATTATTTAAAAGTTACATTTGCTTATTTTTACAAGCTTCCAACATTCTAGCACAGACAGTAGGATACAGCAGGCTCTTCCTCGTTGTTCACTGCTGTTCAAACAAACATTTAACATATCTAAGTCAAAATCTTTCCTTCTAGGCTCAATGTATCACTAAATTCTTCTAGATATTTCAGAGAGAGTACAACAATAAATAAAAATTAAATAAACTACTTCACTGTGTAATTATGCTGTGAAAGATTCAAACTGTCTTCTGAATAGAGATAGAGGTCACCTAGCATAGTTATTGGTAATCAAGCTTGGGTATATGTATTTTAATGCTTACTCCTCTGGAGATCAGTTTGTTTTCATACATCATTTCATTAATCCCTACCCTAATTTTGTAAAAAAGACAGCAGAGGGTACTTTTTGTGCTTAAAGTGTTATTTCTGCTTGCTGTGGCAACCAGAGTCCACGTGTGTTAAAAAACTGGGTAAGGGTCAAACCTTTTGTCAACTGCTAATTTCGGTGGTTTTAGTCTTAGTTCTGCCATTCCCTGTGTGAGCCACACCGCCTGCAGATGCATTCATTCCCTCAGGCTTCGCTGTGCAGTATCCTGACCCATATCAGGGTTGGATTTTATTAAGTAACACAAGGGTAAACCTTTTACAAAATAGGCCCTGGGTCAACAGAGACTGCACTGCATCTTACTTTCTACAAGGTCGTCTTGATATGAATGCACTGTCAGAATAATTTCATAATCCATTGTTCTTCCGTGTTTGCAGATAGCCTTGTCTGTTTACTGGTGAATAGAGAGCACACAAACATGTCAAGGCAAAGCAGTGAAAATGCAGGATCCCACTGTCAGTAGAATTAATGTTTTCTCCTAACGGCATTACTACAATATCATAACACTCAGTGACTTTGATGTCAGGAACGTAAATGAAAGGAAACAGATTCTGAGCTGCCTGATTGTCCTAAATCAATAGCAAACATTATTTGAATATTGCACTGAACAGCTGTAATCCTAGTTTCACTTCTCAGCCCCAGGGCTGAAGCCGTTATGCTTAAAGAACAACAGTTACAAGCCAGAACAGCATTTTGAAAGGCATTCTGTCAGTTTGATTCAAAAAGAATTTCCTGTTCTGATGAAATATAATGTAAATTGATGAATGAATTTCTTTTTTGTAATGAAGAAGGCAAGGTCATCCCTACATAGGAATACATATGTATTTCATATGTATGAACCCCCCCCCCCCAAAAAAATGTTTGGCTGGGACCAGATCAAAACAGAAATAGGAAACAAGATGATTTCACAAGTGTCTAGAGATACTTTATAGTAGTGTTTCTTGGATCAGCATAAGGTAAGGCAAAATCTGACAGGTACCCACTGCTCCCCATGTAGAAGGTTTGCTAACTAAAGACTCTACGATAGCTTCCCCAAATCTCTCATTTTGCTCCAAGCAACCTTTGACTCATTGGGTAATTAATTCTTTTCACTAGAATGTGCTGTCCAAGTTCTTCAACATATTTTTTTAGCTCGTCTAGAATTCCTGGAGAGAAACAGAAAATAGACATTGTCCCAAGGGTGAGCATTACTCTTAAAGGCTAAATACCTCCACAGATGTTTCCCTGTAGATTCCTTGATGAGGATGGAGGCATCGCTTCCTTCTCTTTATGTTAGTGCTTCCTCAATCCACAATCCCACTTTCTCCAAGTCATTCAGTCACAGAGAGAACCATGGGCAGGATATCAGAGGCCTCTCAATGCCCTTCTGTCTCCTGTATCTGGTATTTGAGAATGGGATTGTCTCATGTGCTCTGTGGCAATTCTCTCTCAAAGAAGGAGAGTAAATCCAACATCAGACGGGTTCGAAGAAATGGCTTCTTTCCTCATGACAGATTTAACTGAACATTTTTTAACCTTCCTTTTCTCCTCTGTTCTCTTTCTACTTCTTTCCCTCCTCTTCCTATCTTTTACCATCCTTCCTCCCTCTCTTCTTGCCTCTTCTTCTCAGGCACACACTCACACGCTGTAATTCTACTTGGTCTTGTTTCCAAAGTCTGTTATTTTCCATTTATTTTTTGCACAGAAACACCTTTTCGCTGCTCAATAAAAGCGTATTTGTGTTTCAGTTTTCCTTATTTACCATTAACGTTTGTCATGGTCTTGCTTCCAATAACCTTGGGGCTTCTAGTAACTGCATTTGCTGAAAAAAAAATCCTTTCAACAGCAGCAATGATACTTTGTTTTGTTTTATCAAAGAACAAGAGAAAAGTAACTTCCATAGAAATCAGCGGGCTGCATCATTAAGACGGAATCTCCTTCAGTGTAGCATTGAGATTTTGGAAACTTCAAGCAAAAGTATTCAGTTTTGCTTTACTGAGATTTAACATTAGTTTTAACTTTTTAAAAAGTTAGCCAAGTATTTAGTCAATTTTTCTATAGATGGTATCCAAATATCATGTTTTTAAAGGCTCCAGGTGGATGTTTGGTTTTAATTGGATTGCATAGATTAAATCTAAAAATAATTTTGGGGTTAGAAATTTTATGAAAGTCATTAATCGCATAACTTTCAGAAGCCAAATATTTATTTTTTTAATATTTTCAAGCTGAAAGCAAATTGCAAGCTCATTCTCCTCTGACTTTGGTGTTCTCTGAAAGAGTACTTCTTGCATTTCTATTGCAAATCTGACATTTGGGGCACAATTTATAAATACCTTCCTTTAAATTTTGCATCATGAAAATTTTAAAAAGTAAGAAGGAAATGTATAAAACTCTCTCCCAAAAAGGCTGCATAAAATTAGTTGTTGAGACACTGGGTTGACAGAACATTTGCATTTGGTGGACTGTGCTATCTATGGACCTAGAGCCTCAACCTCTCACGCCATCTAGGAATTTATTTTAAACCTCTTAAGATTTGCAATGAAAAAGTAAGAGAAATGCAATGAGCAGCAAATAATCACGAACGTGAGCCCCTGTAGCCTGCTAGCTCCATGTTATTTCTGTTGTATTTGATCTAAAGAAGCATTTGCAAGGAGGACTAACAAAACACATTTTGAAATAACTAGTTAAACCAATGACAAAATTGGTAAAGGAGAAGAAGGGAAATGGCTTTGATTTCCATTCTACTTAAGGTCACACACAGGTCATATTTCACACTGCCTCCATTTTCATATATTTTAATAGACTCTGTATAGGAAATTTAAATAATGATGGTGGAAAGAATCAGAACTCCAGGAGCATACCCGAACGTCACTTTAACGCTAACCTCTAGGTGACGGACAAGGGAACAAAAGCAAAAGAAAGAACACTGTCTCTGAGTTAAAAGGCAAAAGACGTCTGTGCCCTAGCTATTGATGTGAAAGGAATATTTGATAGCAGTGCCCTTGCAACAGGACAGTCTGGGTTTAGAATTATTCCAGGAGATTGAGATTAAATACCCAAACATTTATTTTATTTAAGAATTCATTTCAAATGAGAGACAGAAGGGTCAGTCTGCTCCGTCCTTCAGTGTTTTCTAATGACAATAGCATAGCGGCTGAAATGGCACCGGTTTCTTTCATGTCTTCCCCCCTGTGCCTGCTTCTCCAGAGCCGGCATGTACTTCTAAATAACTTTGCTTTGGTTCCTCAGTAAAGGATGCATTTTGGGTCTTACTTATATCTGGGACTTCTGTTTCTTATGCCTTTTAAAGACACACGTAGCATCTTTTCAGATAATAGCTTATCTGCCAGGAAGAGGATAATTGCAGCTTCAAGCACAATTTCAGGCTTCCCAGGTTGAACTCTCTAAGTATCTCCTTCAGACATAACCTTAAAAAACAGCTTTCTTTCCCATGGGTGGTATTCTACTTAGCGCTCTAATTTACATGTCTGTTTTCTTTTGCATTGTGTGACACATAAAATAATTTAAAGAAGTCCTGAGTGAACAGTACAATGTCTGCCACCCAATCGCTCGAGTCAGTGTGTAATAATTGGACTGAATATATGGATAGGCCATTATGAGACTTGTTAAAGTTTATGTCAGGTCCACACAATAATTACTGAAGGCCTAATTCAGACCAGCTTTCCCTCACAAAATCAAATAAAGGAGGTACTGGATACACCATGCTTCAGAGGGATTAGCCAATTCTCTCTGCACAGCGGTGACTTTGTATCTCTCCATTAACGAGTGGGAAAGATTTAACGGCACTGCGGGTGCCCTGCTATTTTCCGGCCATTATTTAAAACATGTCAAAATGAGTTCTGCAACGTTTCCGCCTTTTTAAACCTCACCTGTTCCCCACTCAAAAGCCACAATCCACCCGTCCTTCTTACCCTCTTTTCTTCCATTTTTGCCCACCTTTCTTACCTTTCCCTTCTCATTTTCTCCTTCCTTCCCTACTTTTTTTCTAATCCATCTTTCTTTTTCTTTTGGTCTTTCTGTTATCCTGTGTGTGTGTGTGTGTGTGTGTGTGTGTATGTGTGCATGCATGTGTGTGCATGTGTGCATGATCTGCACACGCTGGAAGTCCTTTAAGACAGTTGCGCTGCTTGTCCACCAGGAACAGAATGTCTACACTGATACTTGCCTTGGAGGTCGCCCCTTGTCTAGTGTTCTGTGATTTAATCGCACACTGGTTGCAGATCAGAATCTGTTAGAGGAAAGACAGATGCAGACTTGATGAGGTAATCCTTTGCCCTCCACATCATTCTTCACTTAAGTAGTAGTCAGCATGCAGCTTTAATTGGCAGTCAAATCAGAACTCTGTTGACTGTAGCTAAATGCATGTTACCTAATTGTATAATTACATAACTTCATGCAAAATTCAAGGTATGGATGCACTTCCTAGAGATGGAATCTCTGGGTATAAATCAATGATTTACTTTTTTGAAATCTTGAAAAGTTCATTTATTCATTGGCCTGTGACTTCATGGGTCAGTTAATTACTAGATTTCAAAGTTAATTAGGTTAATGGATATATAAGCAGTACAGCAGATATGGATCCAGTTATTTTAATGTTTCATAAATGCAGCTGCCTTTTAATCTTTTCCAGTGTTACAAATAATTAAAATTATGCACATTAAATGAAGGTTTATATTTTTCTTTTGTCTTCATGCACACTTGTCAATTGTGTCTACATTATCCGATATTTTAAAAATGTATAATTTTAATTGAAATGGATAATAATTTTGATTTCTTAAATGTTATCGTCATAGATGAATTGAAAAGATTGTGATGTGGCTTGTATCTGTCTTCTATTTACAATTGTTCGACCTATGGCTTTTCAATTTTATGAAACAATGGATAGAAATGTCAGTTCGAATTTTGAATTTAGGTGATGGGCATGCTGTATTATACTCTACCACAATGTGGAGCAGCCTCAGCAAGCCACAGCTGCAAGCACTCCATAGTCAGCAGCATTAACAGCCAGTGTAGTGTGCTGCCCTATGTTATTTGGCTGTAATGCCTAAAAGTTAGGCAAAATAAAGGCCTTTGGGAAAGAGCAGACTCATCCAGGACTTAAGCTCTCTGCTAGATGAAGAGCATTTGTGACTGAATTTCTTACTCCCAAGGGAAGTCCCTTGCCTTAGACCATCCAATGACCCAGACTTCCCAGTATGCAGGAACTTGTTCCCTTTCTAGAAAGTCCATTACATTCATTGGCATCTCCAGAAGTTTTAAAGTTCTTTTATTTTCCTTTTTAATGTTGAGTCAGTATTTTCCACTCTCCATCTTCTTCCCATCAGTTTCATTCTGTCACTGAGACTAGGTAACTAAACTCATTACTTTCCCATGACGACCATTCAAACACTTGCACTCAGATGCCATGTTCTCTGTGTCTTTAGTTTTTTAACTACAAAAGCTCAACTGCCAGTGTCGAGCTGTAGAGGATGAACCTTCATAGAACCTCCAGTGTCCCAAACACCTTCCTTTGGATGTTATCTAGTTCTGCTTAGAGGTTCCCAACGAAAGATAGCCTACTCCACACATATACTATAAACAAAAAAACTGCACAGAAGAGCCACTATTTGTTGCCTGATTACTTGTTGTTTAATTTTAAGCTACTTGCTCAACCCATTTAATGCATAAATGATCAACTAAGGTAAAATAAATAAAGCCCTACAAGATAACTTCTCTTCTAACTTATGAAATTGCTGCAAATCAAGTTAAAGTTTGCAAGAAAAGATTCCAAACTCTCTAAATACACTGCTGCTGTGGGAGAATACTTTTGTATCATATAAAGATTTGTCACTTGTATTGATTTAATAAAAATGCTGATTGTCCAGTAGCCAGACAGGAAGTATAGTCAGGGCAATCAGACTGGAAGTGTTCTGGGAGGAGGAAAAGATCAGTCTGCAGTCACCAGCCAGATGGAGAGGAAGCAAGATGAGAATGCCTTACCGAGTAAGGTATCAAGCCATGCGACTACACATAAATAATATTAGAATTTAAGTTGTAAGAACTAGTTAATAACAAGCCTGAGCTAATACACCAACAAGTTGATAATTACTATAAGCCTCTATGTGTTCTGTCGGGATTGAACAACTGCGAGACTAGGCAGAATAGAAACTTCCATCTCCACACTGTGATATTTTTAATCTTAATTTATGGAGTCCAATTTATAATCCTTGTGCTCAACTGTGCATTATTTAAAAATATGAAAAAGTACTATTGAGTTTTTACCCGTGCATTATTTGTTTGGGTTATTTTTTATGCTAATACACACTATGAAATTACTAACCTGAAAGAGTGGCATGCTGTATCTGTCCTGTTCATCCTGTAAATAAATAATGAAGGTTTAAATCATGTTCAGAATCATCTAAATAAGCAGGCAAAATATTCACATATAGTGTGCTAGGTTAGGTAAAACTCAACAAGGTAAAAGAGAAGGACAAATTCCCCAAGTCCTTTGAAATGTATCATCCTATAGTAAACTTCATAGTGTACTATGGATAGATGTGCTACCCTTCCCCTTTTACAATTATAAACCTGAGCTCTAATGAGTTGTTAGGAATCGCATGGTTATAAAATGGTGTGCCTACTACTGAGTGATATCTAGGGAATCTAGTTTAAAAAATCCAATGTGCTATCAGTAAAACTTTAATAAGCTGCAAGATGCTGACAAATAAGAATAAAGAAAAGGACACGTTGGCCACTTAATCCAAAAACAGTAGTGTCCATATTTCTTCTGGCAATGTAAAAAAAAAAAAAGTGTTTGTGTATGAAGGAAGGTGAGCCTAGAGAGATGGCTCTCCTGGTACAATCCTTGTCCAGCATGCAGGAAGTCCTGACTTCAGTCCATGGCATCTTACAAACCAACCCTGTATGCTGGCACTGGCCTGTAATCTGAGCAAGTGGGAGGAGAGAGCAGCAGGGTCAGGTGATCGAGGTTATCTGTAATGACATCGCCAGCTTCTAGTCCAACCTGGGCTACGTGAGAGCCTGCCTCAAATTCTTCCCCTATTGCCTGTTGATTTAAAGAAAGCACCTGTCTAGCACTTGCTCAAACTGAAATATGAACAATTCAAAATGGAAAGATTAAGTAGCTATCTCCATAATGTTTTCTTGTTGTTTATTGAAAGATTAAAAATATTTATAATACAATTTTAATTTAAAAGACCTTAAAAGGCCTTGGAGATGATTCTTAGGAATTTAGATTTTATTTTCTGGTTGGGGCAACAATGGAAATAAACAACTTCCATTGTTTTTTTTTAATACCATACTCACTACATCATCATGGAATGGAATGTGCTAGAAGAGTTAATAATGGAATTGATTAGGTTTATTTGCTTGTCTGTAATAGAGGGTTGCAAGTAGCAGAAGCTCAACATGTAGATTTGAGGTAAGAAGAGGGCCTGGCATGGATGTTTATGCTGGAGCCCTCAGTCAGGAGTGTGTGCAGTTCACCAGAATGCTTCACCAACAGTGTGACTTTCTGTTCCTAAAATTTCTTGCTAAGCATGCATCTCAGAGTGCCTATTCTTGCTGCCAGAAGTTTTATCATCTCCTACATGCTTGTCTTGTGGTTTCTTTATTCATGTGACAATGGGATACTTATAATTTTAGTGCAACGATGATCCACTGGTTCTCTTAGATTTCTCCATGTGCTTATATTTTTTCTTTCAACTCCTAGACTTCTCACACTCTCCATACATGGATGAAGTTACTGGACATAGCTTTCTACAGACAATGCTATGTGTGTGTTTAAGACTGCATTTGTGTACTCTTACCAATGCTTATTTAATACCAAACAACTACTATTGGATGAAACAATGTAGTGTGTGTGTGTACATACATACACATAAGGAGAATGGTCCTATTACAAGATTATCTTCCTTTTGAAATGTTACAGATTGAAGGATATAAGAGATGTAGGTACCATTCTCCATAGACTAAGGTCCCACAGTTATAGAAAATAGTTTGAAGGTCATGTCATGGAGAGACGATCAAGAACTACTCAGAAGATAAATCTGCACATCAACTAGTTTGATGATAAGAGAAAAAGGAAAGCACCAGCAAAGGCCTCTATGATTCTGAAGGCGCTGGTTTAGTCAATTCTAGGCAAATAATTGATAAGGAAAGGAGGTGATAGATGGCCGCTTTATAAGTGGAAAAAGGGGAAAATCATGAATACACTTTGAGCAAATTAAACTGGTTTGCCTGTGGGTCACCTGAAAAAGACAGACGGAAATCCTCCTATGGCACCAGACCTAGAAAATACACTCTGCAGTCAAAGCATTTGGTAGCTATTCTCATAAGCTAGCAATGTGAACGCAATGGCCTCTACATTTGAAGACATTTGCAGGGCATTAACACTGCAATGGTAGACAGAAGAAGAATTCTTAGAGTTATTTCCACTGGCCTAAGTAATCCAGTGGTATATGCTTTTTCTAGTGTGGGCCAGTTTCCTAAACTCACGAGCTGTGCCTACAAAAGTATCAAATGAGTCATCGTAGGATTGCCCTACATATTGTCACATAAAGCCCTAATGTGAAAGACTATAGGTGTGTCTTTCTATATGGAGCAATTCACTGGAGGCACAGATTTTAAAAAAAATAGCTCTTTGATATAATAAAAGAATAGAGAAAAGAAAAGATGGTGGAGTTAGATGGTATTGCAATTGATGGAAACAATGAGCTGTTAAATCATGAATTCTCAATAATTTAATGGATGATATAACAATAATCTATCTAAAAGTAATGTTTTATATCTAATTTGAGTTTTGCATAATTTTATTAATTCTTTTAAGTATTTTTTATTTCCTTAGCATTTACAACCCTCTTGCTTAGTGTTTGCAAAACCTTGCTTGTAATTGAACACAATATAAAGCAAACACCACTATCAACAGTTCCCAAAGCCTCTTTTTCCTCCTTACTTTAGGAACTGGACTTATTTTATCTCCACTGGTTTTTACCTTTTTTTCCCTTGAAATTGAAAATAGATTTTTCTCTCATACAATACATCTCATGCCGTTTCCCCTCCCTGCGCTACTCTTAGCTCCCCCACCTTCTCCAGATAAACTTCACCTCCATTTCCTATTCAGGAAAGAGCTGACTTCTAACAGGTAACAGCTGAGCAGGACAAAACAAGATAAGACAAGTCAAAAGCCCTCATAACGAGCCAGGACAAGGGAAGCCAATAGGAGGAAGAGTCCCAAGAGCAGGCAGAAATGTCAGAGATACACCCACTCCCACTGTTAGGAGTCCCACAAAAACACTGAACTAAGAGTCCTAACTTATTTTTAACAATATTTCTATTTTCCCCTGGTACTCAAATATCCTTTGAACTTAATTTGTGGCCATTGTCAATTCAAGAGTTTTCCAGATTTCAAACATGAAGTCATTTATAGTTATTACGTTCTTTCCTTCCTGCATGTCTTGGGCTTCAAGGGCCCCTTTGACATATGTGTAAATTACATTTTAAAATGAATGATAATGGTTGAATTAAACAGAATATCTTTCTTTTAACATGGCATATAAATTAGCTTCTCCTTTGACACTTACAAATTTTTTCTTGGATTTAGACATAGACATTCAAGCTAAACCGTCATTAAGTTCTCTGTAGCTAAAATCACAGAGTCATAAATTTAAGTATAAACTTATTAATGAAGATATAATAATATTGGAGGATAGTACCATCCATAAGGTAAGTTATGAGAACAAGAAGTTCTGCCCAGAACCCACACAAAAAAGCTCTGTGTGAGGGCCTGTGTCTGTAATTCTATCCCTAGGAACAGAGAGGCAGATGATCTCTAGGTATACTGTCAGGCAGCCTGAACCAAGATGAGCTTCTGGTCAGTGAGAGCGACTGTCTTAAAGAGGAAGACCAACTTCGTAAGAATGACACTCAAAGCTGTTGCCTAACCTATACATATATGTACTCTCCATACACATGTGGAACTGGAGGAACATGAACAGACATGTATATACATATACCCAAATAAAAACTGAACAGGATGTAATAAAGTCAATAATTTAAATTTGTTATAATTAAATAAAAATTATTCAATCCTGATTATCATCAATGTAATAAGGCAATATAGCCTATTTTTGTGAATTCTGCTTGTTTTACCCCCAGTATCATATACGCAGAATTTCTTTCGGTGATTAAATTGCATCTCAAGAGTGTAGATTGCCAGTCCACTGTGGACTAAGCCAAACAGTATAGTAAAAATGGAAAGAAGCACATTTTTCATTGCAGTCTAGTTGGTGGTACCAACAGACCGTGATGGTGGTTGAGATCATGTCTTCTCACTCTTTAGACGGGACTATATTCCACTTCAGAACCACAGGACCAGTGAGAATACGTGTGTACCTTGTTTTAGAGACCTGCAGATTAGAGTAAACTCATAAATGATTTGATTCAAGATCATATTCCTGAGCAGACAGAGCAGTCAGAATGTCTGTCATGTGGGCATTTATGTAGCAGCCAGTTTAGATTTATTCTTCACCTCGTTGTCTGCTGCAGAGAACGGGCACGTTGCTGAAGCGATTTTATTAGCAGCGCTGCACGTGGAGTGCTCTTCGCAAGCCTCCTTTTATCACACTTTAAAAATCATTCTCTAATTTAACAACGATATTAAGAGAGCTCTTTCACTCAGCCCAATTACGGGAAAGCACACTCATTTTTTTAAGGGGTTAATCTTTAGGGATGAAACAGATTATCAGCTTTTGAACCAATTTAAGTAGAATCTCCAGAAACAAAGCCAGGACAAATAATTATTGGCAGTTCACAGAAGGCATCCTGTGCCCACTGCTCGGCAGGATTCCGTTAAAGTCAGCTTGCTTGTCTTAATGGGAAACACCTGTGGTCCAAAATGCATGAAGACAAATCAAACTAACTGCTCTGAGACACTCAAACTAAATTATGGAAATAAAAATCTCCTGGTCTCAGCATCAGCCATGTCCCCCTCTCCCTTGAAACAAATATTAAAGAGAGACTGTTTAGAAAGTATTATTTCCCCAAGGTATTCCAGTACTCTCCACATTGTCAAAGACCACACCAACTAGAAGACAAATTCTCAAGACTCCTTCGCCATTGTTTCAGAGTCCCAGGAAACAATTCTAAAAGAGCAAGCTTGTGAAAAGCCGTGCAAATTCCTTACATCTTAGACTTGGGGGATTATTCCCTTATCAAAAAGTCACAGAAGGTTTTCTTTACCACTTACACCAGAAAAGGGGTTTAGAGTCTATCACTTTTTATATAAAGAAAAAAAATTAACTTAGGTTTTTTGAAATAGAGAAAAAATAAAGTTGTTAATATGATCTGATAGAATTGCACGAGATATCTTATAATAAAAATGACAAAATAATACACTGTGGAGTAATGGATGCTTACAGGAAACTCAAAATTGATCTTTGGAAAAATTATATGGAAAACCAAGGGAAGGAGAGGTTGTCTTGCTAGGGCACACATGTTGCTATCTATATCTGATTTAACATTCCTACTTTTGCTTTTGTGTTTTACTGGAAGAATAGCCATTACATTAGACATTATAGTAGACAGTTTACTCAGAGCAGAAACATTTTCCTGGGACTATTAAATTTGCAAGATCCTGGAAAGGAATGACAGATAACTTATTCCAATGATTTTCTGGCCAAGAATGACTTTTCTCTTTTGTAAAGGGAGAGGCAATCATCATAAGGAAAAGCAACATCCAGGGACTCAGATGCCTGTGGAGTAAAGTGAGGCAAGAGGCTGTCCTTCTGCAGCCACACAGTCATCCAGGGGATTGGAAAACTCTTTCAGTTTTGCCTCTTCACTCCTAGAGCCTGCCATGTTGTCCCTCCATTCCTCTAGATGGGGAAGTAGGTATCTCACATCAGGGAAGGGGAAGCAACAGGTGATTGATGGCAGCAAATGTGAGTGTGATTGTCCAAAAAAACAGTAGGGAGATTTGGGAATTGTGACAAACATGAAAGCATATGTCCTCTAATAGAAACAATCCAGACAATCACACCATTTAGGCACAAGGCCCAGGGTTCCTCTATTGTCCAGCTATGCAATAACAAAACCTGAAATTCCCAAGTGTGGTGGCTTATGCCTATAATCTCAGAGTTTGTAAAGCAGAAGCGGAAGGAGAAGCGGAAATGGTGAAAGCAGAAGCATTGCTATGGTTCTGATGCAGCACAAGTTACTTAGTACCAAACCAGCATGGACAATAGAGAGAATCATGTCTCAACAAATGAATGAAACAAAACAAATGTAAAACTACCCCACTTAGCAGCAACTACCAACAACTAGATAGGAAAGTAAAACAGGTCATCTAGACTGAACCAGGAATCTGATATTATTAAGTGCATCAGTTCACTTCTTAGTTTAAATCCATGTTTGATGAGGATTTGTGATCAAATGTTATCTTAAGTGTACTTTTCATCCAACGGTCATTTAAACACAAAGTAAGTCAACACCCAGCAAGCTGAACAACACCTCATGTCTCTTGGCCTCGTGATTTCTGTTGGCACAGGTTTTGGCATTCCTGTGTTATAGAAAGCAGACTCTAAGGCTAAACATAAAGAAATTCAGAAATGAAGGAGAGTTGCATGCAGCTCTCTCCAAAGCCCTGGTAACTACTTACCTGGAAAATTCCTAAATGACCTGGAGAGTGGGTACTCCTTAATCCTGGACATTGAGTGCTCCTTAGTCCTGGACAAACATCAAATTAATACTTATATTTTGCTTGACACTAACAATCAATATTATCTAGAAGTTGTCTATGCATTGCAATATATGTTCATTCCAAAAATATCATCGGCACTGAATTCAACATAGATACTGCAAAGTATGTTAAATGCTTTGAATATTAAACATGTTTCCTTGGTTTTGTCAACTAGTTTTCTTGTCCCAAATGCTAAAGATCCACAAATGTTTACTAGTTTCTACATTCTTTTATTTATTTTTACAAACTATAATTGTCAACTGTTGTGGAATTCCCTTCTATATGCTATGAATATGTTTTATTGCCACTGGTTATTAGAGAAGCCGCTTCAGCCAATGTCTTAGTAGAGTAAAGCCAGACAGGAAATATGAACAGAGGTATAGAGAAAAAGTAGGCAGAGTCGGAGAGATGCCATGTAGCTGCCATAGGAGAAAGATGCTAGTCACCAGTCAGAACCTTACTGATAGGTCACAGCCTCATGATGATACACAGATTAATAGAAATGGATTAATTTAAGATATAAGAGTTAGCTAGAAATGTGCCTAAGCTATTGGCCAAACAGTGATGTAATTATAGATTTTGTATCATTATTTAGGTCTGGGCAGCTGGGAAACAAATCAGCAGTCTCTTCCTATAGTCAATATTTTGTGCAAAAATGTTCTTTAAATTTCAACAAACATGTAATGTTTTTACTATAAAATGTGTACCATAGGACTGGAGAAGTGACCTGGTAGGTCATACCGTTTGCTTCAAAATCTTGAGGTAGGAGGTCGATATTCCAAACCCACATAACAAGTTTGGTCTCTTATTCATGTTTGTAACTACAGCTCCAAGAAGGAGCTTATAATGCCAGGTTTCTGCAGGGCAGAGACAAGAGGATTTCTTGGGCTTCCTGGTTTCCAGATGAGCTGGGGAAAATAAGGTAAGCCTGAGATTCCTGGAAGAAAAAATAGGAGTGACCGAAGAAAAAACCTGACACCCTCTTCTGATCTCTTCCTGTGTGCATGCAGGCTTACACAGATATGTATAACTCACACACACACATACACACAAAAATGTAAATAAGTATTCCATAAAATAAAACAATCGGATTGAGTGAATACTCCCTTCCAAAGCCATCTTACAGATCAAATTAATAGAAATGGAGCAATCCCTTAATAATAAAGTAGTTAACCATATGTCAGCTGACTTCACACCATGGTTACATATACCAAGAGAAGCAGGGTAAATATTTTGGTCATGATCGGAGAGACTTCAGTCTGCAGTCACTAGGCCAACTATATCTGGATGAGGTGAAGCTTTACAGCCCAAAGGCCACAGGAAAGCAAAGCTGCTCTGCTCATGAGATGCAGGAAAGGAAGAAACAAAGGAAGTTAGTAGGTTGAGGGAAGGAGAAGTGAGCAAACGGGAGAGGACAGAGGACAGAATGAATCATAGGCACGGATACAGCCCTCAAGGGCAAGGCCTGAAGATACAGTCTGTTTCAGGGTCCACCCTCTAAGTTTCCATCATTTGCTAATAACACCCCATATCTTAAACCCATCATTGGGTTGTCTCTACATAAGGACAGCTCTCTCATAACCCAAACAGTCCTTCAAAGTCCCATCACTGACTATTGCTGTTCTAAGGAACAAGCTTCCAACACATGAAACTTTGAGGGGGTATTTCCTATCAAAACTCTAATTATCATTAAAAGTGGAAAGAATAATTTAATTGTATTTTAAAATAGTGGGCTTAGTCTACAAGCATCCCTGTCATGTTATCTTCAGTTCTGGAAGAGAATGCTAGGTTAAAAAGTTTTTGTGCTGCCCATACACCCTGAATCTTTAAGAAACAGGACTTGGATTCATGAGATAGCTTCTGTAGTTCCTTCTGCCTTCTTCAACTTCAAACTAGTCCAGGTCTCATTTGATAACACTGTGGAAGCTAAAAACAAAAACACAGAAACGAAACCCAAAAGTTTCTGCTTTTGTGTTGCTGCTGTTGTTTAATGTGAATTTGGTTTCACAGACAGCATTTCTGGAATCGCACAATTCTTTAGTGCCAAGATGCTCACATTTGAACTCATATCTACGTGCTGATATCATGTCCAAAGTTGTCAGGTTTATAGTCGACTTCCTCTAAATGCCTCTGAACTGTAGTAGCTGTAGTTAGTACATAACTTTTGCTTTGTTCATTATTATTTTATCCCATCGCTGAAAGATTTCTTGTTATGGAATAGCATCTCTATCAGTGCAGAATTTAAATGCAGTATATAGATCTCCAAAAATGTGTTAGACATAATGACTCTGAGTTTCAGATTTTGCAAATAACAAAAAGGACAGTTTCACATCCACTAATATCTGTCCATGCCATTTGCAATACTTCTCTATGGTTAGAGCTTTTGTTGATAGAAGGGAGTAACATCAGACATTGGTATAACTTCTGAAGCAAACAGATTGTTTTGTTCTCAGAAAGATAATCTCATCTGTAATACCAATGAAACATAGCTGTGGTGATTGGAACCAAGGAAGAAACACTACTGCATTTAATGTTCCTGAACTGAGATTAAATGTAAGCTTTAGGGGTTAGGCATTGAGGAAGCAGAATCAGCATAGATGTAAATAATCTTTTTTTTTTCAAAATAGTTTCAGAGTACATAATAGTATTAAAAATTGACATAAAAATTGAGTGAAGCTCAAAGCAATAAAATGGACCCAACCATTATTTAGTTATTGGAACATCAAGGTCAGTTGCAGAATACAAAATCTCATTGTTTCTTTCACTGATCCGATTACATCATCTTAATTATTTTATGCTGTCATTGCCGACACCAATATTCACCAGACTGGTGACTTCCTGGACAGCCAGTCTATGAGAGGTGTTAAAAATCAATTCTTTGGAAGGAGTCAGAAGAAATGTGGTTCTAGTTAACTCTGGTTTACACCACCAACTGCTAACAAAGCTGTCAAAATGGAAAACGGTCCAGCTGCAGAGCACGGAAGAAATCTCTTGTTTGGAATCTGAATTTGTGACAGAAGGAACATGCTTATTTATAACCCTCCCATTGCTTTCTAAGACTGGTGAATTGTGCTGAACTGTGGGTCTTTTGTTTGCTGAATTTTCACACAGAAAATCGTCATCATCATTCTAATGATCTCTGGCATCCGAAACACAGTAGTGGGTGACAGTTCAGGGTGCTGAGGATTGAAACAAGACAGACCTCAGTGGCTTTGAGTTAAAAAAGGCAGTGCGTTAAGAATGAAAAATTCAAAGGAACTTTGTTGGAGGAAGGCCACTTGTTCGTTCCCTGACTGCTCAGCCCCGAAATAATCACACGGAAACTATATTATTTAAAACATTGCTTGGCCCATTAGCTCTAGCTTCTTATTGGCTAACTCTTACATATTAATTTAACCCATTTCTATTAATCTGTGTATTGCCACATGGCTGTGGCTTACTGTCAAGGTTCTGGCTGGCAGCTTGAGTTGGTTCTCCTCTGGCAGCTCCATGGCGTCTCTCAACTCTGCCTTCTTACTCCCAGCATTCAGTTTAGTTTTTCCCGCCTGCTCTACTCTACCCTATCACAGACCAAGGCAGATTCTTTATTTATTAATCAATAAAAGCAACACATATACAGAAGGTCTTCCCACACCAGTTAGTTTTACACTTTGAAAGAAAATTCGCAATCGTGTATAGATGAAATATGATGTAGTTTACTACTACCCATCATTATAAAGAAGGGGGAAATAATAAAAAAAAATATTCACCGGAAAGATAATTTCAGAGACTGTAAGGTTTAATTTAAGCAATTTATATGAAGGAGAAGGCGAGGGAGGACAGGGACATTAAGAAACGGAGGGATGTAAGGGAGAAGGAGAAGAGAGTGAGCAAAAAGAAGAGACAGAGGAGAGGTAAAGAGAAGGGGAGAGGACTGGACAGGCACAGGTGAATGTGTGTGTGTTCTATTTCCCAGATTAACACCTCAACAGAACTCCTGGAACAGCACAGTTGTGGGGAGAAGGCCAAGGCAAGCCAAGCTTTGAAATTGAGCAGCACTGAATACCGACTCTCAGGATTAAGGAATGCAAAATACACTAGACTGCGAGAAACCTCGCCTACATTTGCTATGCCTTGCAAGTTAAAAATGTCACAATACATAAAAAAATAGTTTTTGTCTTTCCCCCTCTGGACCAGTGGTCTGAGGTTTAACTTGCAGAACCTGAGGGACTCGGTGTTTGAATCGCCCAAATATGCATTCCCAGCATTGAAGTAAAATACAACGGAAGGGAGGGGGGGGATGAGGGATATTAGTTTCTTTGTGTCTTTTTATGGAGGAAATAGGAGACACCTTTGCTCTCAGAAGGACTGGTACTCACTGGTCTCAGATCCGAATATTTTCCGGTGGTCATAATTACACAAAGGGCTTTACGCATTTGCTTGTTTTTCATAAAACCAGCCGACCGACAAAAAAACAAAAGAGACAACAACAACAATTTTTAAGCTAGCTAGGAAAAGTGAAATGTGAGCCAACGAAACACAGCACCTCAAGGCTAAACCGAGGACTGCTAACACTGTCCGCAAAGCCTGGGGTGGCTTGAAAGGGTTGGCGCTCTGGCCTCAGCACAGTAGCTCCCGCTGAAATTCTTCAGCTTTGCTCAACTTCACACAAACAAAACGGGCTCTCTTCCAACCCGCCTGCGTTCTCTGCGCAGCCCAATTCGTTTTCTCTAGATCTGCTTCACAGTCAGTCCCGGGGCATTAGTAAACTCCAAAGGTGTCCCAGGCATATGGCAAACCCCATGCTTCCCGCGCGGGGTTTGGCTTTGAGTGCCTCTGATGATTCTATGTCGGATGAAAACCCAGCTGGTGATTCCCTGCGCCCGGCAGCTCTCTGCTTTTCTCCAAATGACCCAGGAGTGGATTTTCCTGTTTGAGGATTACCCTCTCCTACAAAGGCTCAGCTTCTGTTGTCCTGACCCTCTGGTCACCTCAGCATCCTGGAAAGGTAGCTGGAAAGACAGCTCATCTCCTTGCCCTGGCGCAGCAGCCAGGCTGAGGCCAGGTGGGCGTGCAGGAGCAGGTGAAAACGACCCATTAGTCGAAACAGAAACACATTTTTAAAGTAGGCTCATGTGTTCCATTCACCACTGCAGGTTTTGATTTCCTCTTTGAATTGTTTTCTTTTTAACTTGTGGTTTTCCTCTTAACCCTGTCGTTGGTTCATGTAATCAAAAAATTATCCATAACGGGAGTTGAAGGGGTCTTTTAAAAATTTTTTACATTCTATCTGGGGGAAATGCTAAGAGACTCTTTGAAGTCTGAAAACATCTGGGGTAGCCTAAATGTTTCCACACAGTGTAACTGGATAAGGACTTATCTTTCTCCATCCACATCTCTCTTTTTTCTCACTTTGTCTCTGAAGGCTACTTCTCTCTGCCAGGAACATTCCCTACCCTTTCTTTGACTAAATTACTTTAGGAAACTACCAAAATAGATGCCTGGAAGTTGCCTGAGTTCTGGCTTACAAACCCCACATAGTGCGATATACTTTTAAAATGTCAATTTTACAGCCATTGTACTTGTTAAGTGTGTAATAATTAAGAAAATTATTCTCACCCCTTTGGTCAGGGCTAAGCTGGCTGGTATGGTATCAATTTTTCTTCATGGGTGTTATTGATCAGCTCAATTCCTGGCCTACAGGCAGCATTTGATAATCATTTAGTGGTGTAAACGCTGGGAAGAGTGTCGGGGAAATAAGGTACTTGCTGGTAAAATGTGAGGACCTGAGTTTGATACCCAACACGTACATATAAAGCTGAAATCCTGGCGCCCACTGGTTTAAAAAAAATGTATCCAGGAGTTAGGGGTGAACAGATCCAGACAGTTTAGTCAAAACAGTGAGTTCTAGGTAAAACTGAGAGACATTATCTCAAGAAACAAGGCAAACAGAGTTCTAAGACCAACACCCGGGATATACCCCAGGCTTCAACACCCATACACCTGTGCATATACAAATGGAAAAACACATGAACAGACACACAAAAGCACAGATGCACTCCGACACACAAACACACACACATAGACATACAAACACATACAGAGACACAAACATACATACAAACACACAGACACTCACACAGATACACAGACACATACAAACACACAAACACAGACACATACGTACAAATACACACGCAGACACACACATACAGACAAACACACACAGAAACTCAAACACACAGACAGACACGGGCACACAAACACACATTCACAGGCATACAAATACAGACAAATAGAGACAACACACACACAGACACACAAAATGACTGGGTTGATGAGTAGATGGCAAAAGCCCTCAAGGACCTTTTAATGTCTACTCCAGGCAAGCATTTGGAGTTAGTTAGCCCATACACTATTTGAAAGGATCATCCACTCAGGTTTACTGTTTAACAATTTTGTAATACACATTCCTAAAGGAATATTGTCATTTCAATTTAGAAAACAATGGCATTTTAGGAATTTTACTTTAAAATGTTAATCCAATAACTTCAATTTCGTTATAGCTTGGCCTCTTGCAGAACCGACTTGAAGATTGCAATCTCCCCTTTTCTCTTTTGTGTTTTTTCACACCCAGTGCTGTGGGGGAGTCCTGTTTCCCCAGCGTGTTTTCTTTGCACATTTAACACTGATACCTGGATCCATCTCAAGGTCATTTTGGGGACCCCTGAGCCAGCAGACAGGAGGGGAAGTGCAGAGAATGGAGAAGCTGGTGAGAGTCAGAAGCGCCTCAGGACCAGAACACACTGGAAAGTGCAGAGCGGTGGCTTGTAAACCTGAGCAGATGCTCCTCTGGAGGGGGCTGGAAGCTGTCTGGGTCCTGTCAGCCTGAATGTTTTTAACATGTGTCTTGTTTTCAGGAGACTTTGCCGAAAGCCTTCCTGTCTGGAGCTCCAGGTCGGAAGACAGGCTCTTTAACAAGCCTTCCCTTCTTCAATGTGTCTCTGTTCTGAGTCTGAATAAGGAAGTGCTTGCTCTTTCTAAAGGGTGTCATGGGGCCAGGGATCTCTGACTCTAGAGTCTGAATGTCCAGCATGAGTCTCTGCTCACTGCTCATTCTTCGTTTGTATTGGAACCTCATCTGCTTTATTGTTGTGAGGACAACATAAGGCCTTGAAACCCTGGGTGAGTCAATCCAATCCACCACTCTTCCCTTCTTCTCATCGAGAATAAATACACCCTAAAAATATTGCCTAGTAATTTTTCAAGCCATTTACACTCTACCACATCCAAAGCATCGGAGCCCAGTTATTAAAAAGCCCCAGAGCTGGTATTGAGGATGGGTTTCTATAATCAGGGGATCTAAATAGGAGGAACAATTCCATTTAAACCATTTTCTCTTTTATAGATTTGGAAAGTAAGACTCAAAAGTTATATGGCTTTAGTTCAACTTATAACTGAGTAAAATTTCCTTCTCTTTCAAAAATGATTCTTTTTTAAAGGAGTTCATTGGTTTGTTGAGAATTTTAGGCTCTTTTTCAGGCTTCCCAGCAAAATAGTCAAAGAGATGTGTTTGGCTTTTCAGAAAGTTTTAAACGTTAGATCTCTGTTTAAAAACTGCACATGTGAATGAAATTTGCATATAATTTCATGGGATTTATAAAGTGCCTTAAGCCAATTTATGGATCTTTGACTTAATAACCCCTGTGGTATGGCATTATGAGCCCCATGACACAGAATTCCTTCACAGGACAAGGCTGCCTTGGGACTCCCAGGTCAGATGAAAGACAGCTTAGATTGGCTATAGAGAGAAACCCGCGATTTCTCATCAGCAGCACTGTTGATATTCTCGGGCATATAATTCATTGCAGTTGCTTCTGTCCTGTGCATTGTGGGAAGCTTCCCTCTAGCATCTGTCCTCTCCATTCACCAAGACCATCAGTTATTGCCTCCCTCACCACTCCCAGGTGTTAAGACTGCAAATGCCTCCAGAACTGTGCAAAATCTCCCACATCTGCAAAGCCCCAAGATGAGCTCAGCTGGATGAAGACACTGTGTTTGAGTATCTTTCCTAAGCTATCATTATTTCAGGTTTCTAGCTCTAGGAAAGTTTGTGTCTATGGCGTTCGGGAATCCTTAGAGCTCATCAGAGAGAAACAGATTCCCGACAGCTGCCAGACTGACCACCTGTCAGTTTCGCCTTCAGTGCTAAGCTAGATCAGAGTGATGGGGGTGGGCGGATGCACATATGCTCACAAATGCCTCTAGTCCATAGTCACCTCTGGGACATGCTCTGGCCTTCACAATTCCCTGCTTTGAAGAGTAAGCTCCCTTGTACCATATCATGCTTTATAATTCAAGCTTGGCTAAAAAAAAATAAGTTTTCCATAGTGTCCAGCTAATAAACCTAGAAGTCAAAGGGGGTATTTTAAGAACCTAGAGTCATGTCTAAAGGACCAGAATCTGAGAGGGTAAGGCACATTGCCTTGTGGAAGGTCCAAGGTCCTCCCTACTATATCTAGGTTGAGCAAGGTATCTATCCAAAGAGAATAGTTTCCCCAAAAAAAGCCAGTAAAGCAGTAGGGATAAATGCTGGTGTCACTGCCAGTGGCCCCTCGGTCCTTCCCAGTCATACTGCCACTGACATTCAGATGGACTAGTTTGGACCTGTGCTACTTCCTTTCTTGAAACCTGGCTCTAGAGAAAGTCCAAGGAATCCACAAGGATGACCCCAGCTAAGACCCTAAGCGATAGTGGAGAGGGGATCCAATCTTGACTTGCTCTATAGTCAGACTGATGAATATATTAAATATCACCATAGAACCTTCATCCAGCAACTGATGGAAACAGAAGTAGCAGAGCACGTGGCTGAGCTCCCAGAGCTCAGTTGAAGAGTGAGAGGAATGAGACTATGATCAAAGAGGCCAAGACCACGACGGGACACCCACTGATACAGTTTATCTGTGTAAATGGGAACTCACTAACTCCAGTTAGCATTTTTTAATCGTATTGTTTTACAAAAGTTGTAATAATCAATTTAGGTGGTAATTGATGATTTGCAAACATCTTTTCCTCAATATAACTTGTTTATACTTTTGGAATAATGATGACAACGGGCTGTATCTCAGTCACTGGAGACCTAGGCTAGGATGCACACAGAGAGCCTTGAGTTCAGTCTCCGGAGCCACAGAACACTAGGCACAATGGTGCATGCCTATAATCTCAACACTTAAAAGGTGGAGGTGGGGGGGGGGATCAGGAGTTCAAGGTCAGCCTTGGCTAAAATCCAGAGGTGAAGGCCATCCTGTGCCAGATGAGACAATCCTCTGTTGAAAGGATAATTTTTTTTTATGCTGTTACTTAACTCCTCAGAAAACCCAACACTTCCATCACAACTTGCCTCATCTATTATTTTTCTCTTTATCACTGAAAATTGTAGAATATTTCAGCGGTAAATTGCTTTTCCAGTTTTTTCTTTTTTTATGAAAAATCTATTTTTGTAAGTTTGAGTGTGTGTGTGTGAGTGCGTGTGTGTAAATGTGAGTGTGTGGATATCTCTGGATGTAAGTGTGTGTGTATACCTGTCTCTTTCTATATGTATGTCACATATATACTGCCCAAAGTGAGAAATGCGCTGGAGTTACAGGTAGTTGTGAGCCACCACTGGGCGTAGGTGCTGGGAACCATACTTTGATTCTCTGGAAGAACAACAGGTTCTCGTAAGCAATGAGCAATTTCTCCAACTCCGTCTTGGTTTTCCTAACTTTTTCACAAGTGAGTGGAGAAAGTTTCTAGTCTGCTGAAGAGTTGGAAACAAATATATTCTGGAATTATGCATCACTCTGAGGAGGTGATAGATTGAGCTGTATCTCAGTCACTGGAGTGCTTGCTTAAGCTGCACAAAGGAAGTCTTGGGATGTGCATGAAGAGAAAGGCTGCAGGCTCTGGTTTGCACAGTCTCGTGGCATCGCTTGAGCTTTTCCATTTTGGAGGTCAGACCAGACATACAAGGTAGACATTAGTCTCTCTGGCAGAAGGAGTGTAATGAGAAAGTTGAAGGCCCCTAATTTTTCTTTCTGGGAACAAATGAACTATATTTGTTTTCCCCATGTTGCCAGCATTCTAATAATTTAAAATTGATTAGAGTTAATAATAAAATCCCCCAAGTAATCCAAGTCCCCAGGAAGCCAGGCCTCTGTTTGCTTGCTTCTCCGTGAGAAGTCTATTTTAATTAATTTACACCTTGGGTATAAGAGCCTTATTTGGGGCTTGGAGAATTATACTTACAGAATACTGGAGACTCAACTTGCCTCATCCATGTTAGATGGGGCAGTGTTGTCCAATCACAAGAAGACAGAGAAGACTGGCTTCAACTACTGTTCACCGCAGGAATGAAAATGCAAGGTGTTTGGCATTGGGAAGTCTGTGTGCTCTCTCCAAATTATATATAGTCAGGATGCTTTAATTGACTTGATAAAATTTATTAGAATATAGACAACCAGATGTCCCCTTCAACCTCAAGCTAGCAATATATCAGGATGCTAATTTCTGAGACATGTATCAAGATGCTAATTTCTGAGACAGGTAAAGAGACAGCTCGCACACTTTGTTCAAGATAAGGGATGAGCACTAACTTGGCCATTTGTTTAAAAAACTAGCATGGGTAGTTGCTCACAGGAAGCAACACAGGGTTAAAAATAGTAGATTATTGGGAAAAGCGAAACTTACTACTGGAAAAGCTCAGAGATGTTGGTTCACAGCTGACCTCTAACATCCGCAATTGAGTCTCTTGTGGTAACTTGCTCTCTGAAGAGTGTGTGCCAGAGTGTTTAAAGCCAGTGAACAGACTGTTTGATGGTAGTGGTATTATGTGAATAAGAAATACACTCATGTTAGGTGTGACACTGAGGGAATTCTCAAAATGGTAGCCTTATTTTTATTAAAATTCTGGGTTTATTTTATGATCTTTTCAATGAAAAAAAAAAAAACCCTGCAACTATCTAATCTTCTTTCCCTAATCACAGAAGTGAGGCAATTTTCTAGTGAACTTCCAGACCTTCTTAAAGCTAGCAGAAGATTACCTCGCTCTTTAAAACACAAAACAATTACTTTATTTTTTTTCTCATTGTTAGTAATCTCTGTGGGAAATGTTACAAAGATTGTGTGCTAAGGAAAGAAAAAATGTGTGTTGTTTTAATATTCTTTAGGTTTACAGAAATGAGGGATGATTGCTTAATTGCCCAATCTTAGAGAATTAGCTGGCATATCGTGCCATCAATCACTTAAGCAACATTTACTGAGTGTAACAAAATACTACTGAACAGTCTGAAGCTTCACACAGGCAGTACTACATTGACTCTAGCATAAGCTGTGTGCTAAAAATTTCAATGAAACCTGAAGCTTCATCTCCCTCCCTATGTGTGTGTGTGTCTCTCTCTCTGTGTTTCCATGTGTGAGCAGATGTATGTTTGCAGGTGCATGTGCCCATATGTATACCTGTGTGTAGAAGTCAGAGATTAATACTTGTAGTCTCCCTTGAAAATACCCTACCTTATATATTGAGGAGGGGCTACTAACTTTAGACCTAGTGTTTAAAGATTTGGCCCATCTAGCTTTCTGGCTTGCAGAGAGAATCCCATTTCTCTGCCTTTCCAGAGCAAGGATTATAGGCAGCTGCTGCTATGCCTGGCATTGAAAATGGGGTTGGAGATATGAACTCAAGCTTTATTCACTGAACCATTTCCCCATGCCCTCATTCACTGTTTGAGGCAGATTTTCTTTGTATGAACTATGCAAGTAACAATTGTAATCATGATGATATTAACTGGTTATGTGCGGACGCATCCTATTCCAATGAAGAGAGCTAAAAGCACAATTGTTTCCCTGATGCAATTCAACATATAATTTAAGTCTAATTGGATGTGTACTCTAATAAACACATGTAACTACAGACAACGTACGATCTTACAAGGCAGAATTAGAAGCTGAGAAAATAAAAATTGGTTGTAAAAAAAATGGCAATTCATTGAGTAAAAAACTCACTCTACAGCGAAGGCTGGCCATGAACTAACTCCAGGATCTCTTGTAGTACCAAAATCCTAAATTCTGAGATTACAGATATGAGCTGCCACACCCAATGGTAATGCACTTCAACACAATAAGGCAATGACTAAGTTCACGAAACAGCAAATTATTCAATGTGGCTTAGCAAGCAGCCTAGTTTCATCTCTTAATATCTAATATATTTAATGTTGACCTTGAGTATTTCATAAAAATAAAAAACTCTGAATATCTCTTCAGATGATGGTCATTTTTTTAAAAAGGAATGATTGTGGCACAGCACAAAATATATGTTTATTTTTCAAAAGCACTCAGGTGATGTGGTTGTGGATAAATTTCTGACTTCACTTTAAAATATAAGAACTTCAGCAAGTACAGCTTATGGATTGAAGACATTTGAGCCTGGAGTTAAATAATTTTCTCTGGGGGTGGGATGTCAGACTGCAAAAGGGAGAAAGCTGGAATAAATGTTAAAAGCACGAAAGACAAAAATCTTGTTGGCCTGTTGGTTGGAGAGCAAAGAAGAATTTATCTTTGAGAATTTTTTCCCCTCCAGTTGTATCTTCAAACAAGTAGAGTCCTAATCCTGGCTACACATCTAACTTGCCTTCAACATGCTTCATTTTCCAGTTCTAGGCTTGGAGATAGTCAAGAACTTTGCCATTGAGCTACATCGCCAGCCAGTCAGCCATTTATGTACATCTAAATTAACATTTATTTTATTTAGTGTAAGAAGAAAATAATTGTGTGGAATTACAATAATCATGTATATTAAATATGGACAGAAATATGCTTTATGTTATTAGAAAATGTGTTGATTAGTTCCCTGGACAGGACCAATAATCATCAGATTGACGAGTTTTCCGTCTCACACTTTCCACAGCAAGCAAACAGAAGATGAGTTCGCCATAGCTAAACTCTATTTCTTTCTATTTTTAGCCCAAGACTCCTGGCTTATATTTCTTTTCCTCCTTCTACCACTCCCTGTCCCAACCTCTTAAGGTTGTTCTCACATACACATAGCTGTTGTTCTTTACTGTGATGTCCTTGAATTTCTGTGCATCACTCCCTTTGAGGATTCTGATACAGTTGCAAGTGGCAACACATTAAAGAGTGATGACTAACATACATAGGTCTAATGAGTTTACAAATTCCTTTTGTGTTGTCCACTTGGGATAGGATATGGGAAGGGGCTGATTTAAAAAGGGGTCAGGTAGAATTCTTATATTCTTCCTTGTCAAGAAAAAGTAGAATTTCTGCCAGCCTCTTAAATAAGAGTCTAATGCAGATTCTACCCGAGATTACAATGGCACGGAGTTTGTCTTCCAGGCTCTGGCTAGCTACCCTCCACCACTGCTGCTGATCCTGGTGATCATTTCATGGTACTGGCATCTCTAAAATGCTGTGGTCTTCTGCAGCAACTGGACTGCACTTTCACCAATAGCCTCTCCTAGTCTCTCTTCATGGTGCCAAGCTTCAACTTGTCTTCATGACTCCTTCAATCCTGGGTCTTCCACATCCACTGAGGCTGCACTTTCACCAATGGGCTTTCCCAGTTGCTACCAGTACCAAACTTCACGTGTTCTCCTTGAATCTTTCATGCCTTCAAAACTAGTATCACCTGGGTGACTCTTATACTGCCTTCTTGAGGTGCAACCTTGATTACCCCTGGAACACAAATTCTGTGTGCTGATCCTAAGGAAATACTTTCCAGAAGATTTCACGTCAGTGATGTTGGTCTCTTCTTTTTTAATTGATTTTTATTGATCTCTACATATTTCTCTGCTCCCCTACCTGCCTCTCCCCTCCCCCCTTGAACCCTCCCCCAAGGTCCCCATGCTTTCAATTTACACAGGAAATCTTGTCTTTTTCTACTTCCCATGTAGATTAGATCTATGTAAGTCTCTCTTAGTGTCCTCATTGTTGTCTAAGTTCTCTAGGATTGTGGTTTATAGGCTGGTTTTCTTTGCTTTATGTTTAAAAACCACCTATGAGTACATGAGATAATTGTCTCTCTGTGTTTGGATTACCTCACTCAAAATAATGTTTTCTAGTTCCATCCATTTTCCTGCAAAATTCAAGATGTCGTTATTTTTTTTTCTGCTGTGTAGTACTCTATTGTGTAAATGTACCACATTTTCCGTATCCATTCTTCAGTCGAAGGACAGTTAGGCTGTTTCCAGGTTCTGGCTATGACAAACAATGCTGCTATGAACATAGTTGTGCACAGGGTCTTTTTTTAATCACCACTGTTAACCAGCATCAATAGTCCCAGCAATTCAAATGTTTCATTCTATGTTGCCAGTTTCTTATTAATTACTGCTGACTCTCAGTCCCAGCTGACCAGAACAACAGAATTGCAATTAAAAACAGCAAATGTCCCTGATAGATTCTTTAAAACCTTCTCGGAAACTTCACAAATCGAGCCTCTGTCTTCTGCTTTGCTTTCAACATTCTTATCTTCCAAGCTCCTCCAGAATACTTCATTGAGCTCTCAACACTCAGAAACATTTCTAGTCTAAAGTTCCAAAGTTCTTTCATAGTTCTCTGAAAAACAACTTGGGCATTTATATCATTATAATACCCTACTCTTGGTATCACTCTGTTTTCAGGTTTATATTTGCTGTGATGAAACACCATGACCAAAAAGCAAGTTGAGAAGGAAAGCATGTTTTTTAACTTATTCTTCCTTACCACTGTTTATCATTGAAGAAACACAGGACACGATCTCAAACAGGATAGGAAGCTAGGGGCAGGAGCTGATGTAGAAGTCACAGAGAGGTGTAAGCACTTTTTAAAACAAGTTTTCTTCTTGATAACTTTTTTAAGTCTTGTGATGTTAGACTCCGCAATAACTGTTAAAGTTGACTCGATTCCATCAAAGCTATTTTTTCTCTCCATTTCTATCTCTTAACAAACGTCCCAAGCAGACATGGTCAAAGAGTAGGCAGCAGAGTTTATCTCTTCTGCTTGGACCTTTTTCATGTGTTACATATCATCGACAAAGAAGAAACAAAGGGGAACGTGATTTGATTTAGTGTAAATGTAACTCTGGTTTTCAGAATTCACTATGAGTCACAATAAATAGAGTCAAAGCAGATCAAATTCTAAGGTCCATTTAAGTGATGTTAATTAAATTCTTTCTAGATCTTATAGGCCAGCTCTAGGCAGAGCTGAACTTTGAACTTATCAGCACAGAAGGCAACACAAGGCAAATGAAACAGCAGTAGGAAACTTCCTGACATGTTGACACAGTCCTGAATGTGTTCCTTCTGCTTAATTATAAAGCAGAATAATTTGTGTGTCTCCCTGTGGTTACCAGGTTTTATTTTTTCTCAGAAGTTGAGTTACAAGGCATATCTCCTTCAGGAAGGTAACTTTACAATAGGGGCAAGCCATTGAAGCAGCTAGTGGAATGAAAGCATTTGGCCTGAGGCCTGGGGCTATTGGTAAACCACAATTTCTTGTACTTCCCGTATAATTTAAATTAAGTAGCAACAAGACTTATAAACTCACATTATGACCCACACTTTACGATTCTTTTATATCTCCTGGGTTCTGATCACAATAGAACTTTCTCCTTCTGAAACAATTTAACACAAACATTCCTTTGGCAGACTATAAAGCATGATTTTTTTTTTAGTCGACCTTTTATAGGTGTGTCGGGTGCATATTGTATGCCCAGTTGGAAGAGGCGAAGAAAAGAAGAAACAATTGCGGTGTAAGTGTGGAAACATATGTGTTATGCACTTATGAAACAGATTTGCAAGTGAAAAAAAATGTTAAAAGATCTTAGCTCCAGTTTTTGCTTTTTTCCGCAGAAGGCAGATGAACAGAGTTTTGGCTGAACATTTAAGCCTGGTAAAGACTAAAAAGCTCAACATTTAGAAATTTCCTCGCTCTCAAAGTCATTTCATATACGCTCTCTTTCCCAGCCCCAACAAGGCTGTTTCTCTTCGTAGCTGGAGAATGCCGCTTGCACCTGTGAATCTATTTCTAAGCTATAACTCCAGAACACTTGAGCTGAGTAAAGAAACAAGAAAATAAAGTTTTCACTTCACCATTTTATTATTATCGGTAACTTGAAAATAATGCCAGAAGTTTTTAGAGAATTATGATGTTAAAAATACTAGGAGAAGTACAAGAGTGAAAGCAAGTGATGAAAATATGCTGGCGACAGGTGTGAGATTTGGGTAGAGAAAGGATAGAGTTAGGAAGAAATATATGGGTTCCCTATTTAATGTCTAAACTCTTAGATATTCATATTAGTAGTAAAATTCTGAGCAACTTAAGGAGCATGCTTTGAGCTCTACATGGTTTGGGAGTGGCCAATGACCTTATCTCCAAAGGCTTCCTACTCTATAGAAAGGATCAACTTGTCTGCCAGTTCAATTTCTTATCACCAAATCTTCTTCTCATAATTCTTTTTCCAGAAAGATCAGAATTTAAGGGTTTTTTTTGTACTTGTGATAATAAGTTTGTCTGGAATTAAAATTTGGAGACAAAGATAACACCGATGGTGATAAGCAAGATGAGCACCCAATAGTCCAAGGACTTGTCTTAAGAGAAGTGTTAGCTACCATGAAAGCTAGCGAAGTTTACAGGAGGCATTCATCTTTCCACAGAACAGTAACAAATAACAAAGTGAAGAAGGGTGAGGTAGGGACTTGAGAGATGATTCAATAGTTGGGAGCACTTGCTGCTGTTGTGGAAGACCTGGGTTCAGTTCCCAGCATAGATGCAGTGGCTCACAACTATTTGTAATTCTAGTTTCAGGGCACCTGTGGTCACCTAAGAAAGCACGTGGTACACAGATATAGAGGCAATAAAGGATTCATACAGAGGTAAGAAACACATCTATACCCAAAAAAGGTGGGATATGTCAGCTTCTATGAACAATCGCTTGAATATGCCAATTATTTCATAGCATGTGTATCAAATAATCATGATAAGGATCTTACACTTTGACACTTTAGTTTGTGTATCATTTAGCAATAAAGCTGTTATGGGAGAGAAGGATACACGACTATGCAGAAACTTAGATGTGTACATACAGACATTGTGTATATAACCTCAGGACTAATACAAACACTAATAAATACACAGGGAGTAATGATTTCTATTCTTTGGTAATATAAATGAGCCAGGAAAATCTTAAGTGAAACAGGATAGACACAGAAAGACTTAATGGGTGTCATTTATCTGCAGAACATGGAAACATCAAACACAGCTACAGAAGTATGATAGCTGCCAGAGACTGTGCTAGAGAAATGAATAGAACTAAGTCAAAGTTTGAAACATTCAGATATAAGATTACTGAGCTATGGAGAGCCAACGTATGGACTAGCTAGTATATATAGTTCATATGTAGTTGAAACTCGCCAAGAAGGTAGGTCAGTATCTCTACACATACATCTCACACACATGCAATACACACACACACACAAATATGTGAGGTAAAGAATACTATATACATAAATATGTGTGTGTGTCTGTAGGCTAATTGTTGTATATTAAACATAATGAAACATATATAGTATATATAATACATCTTTAACATTTAAAATTTTTGTACCAATAACACTGAAATCCTGAAACATTAAATAGAGAAAAAATCCACAATTGACAGTCACTGGGAAACTTCCTTGATGAGCTTCCATTACTTATATCAAAGAAAGTCTGATATAACACAACTCCATTGAGTCCTTTTTGAGTCTAACCTCCCATATCTGTTGTGTCCTTGTGTAGCTATGATACTACCCATAATATCCCATGGCCTTCCTAAACTTTGAATGGTGTTCCTATGTATTAGTTGTAACTTCAAACCCCATTAGTTTTTACTTCAAATTCAAGGGGAAAAAAAATTGGTAGTCATTATCTTGTAGGGTGTCCATGATCTGACCACCTTCATTACAGGGTAAGTTGGAATTGTAGCTAACTAAACATAGATCATATACCAGGATTTGACAGATATGGATACGTTTTAGTTGTACGTAATTAAAAAAAAATCTCTTAGGCCGGGCAGTGGTGGTGCATGCCTTTAATCCCAGCACTCGGGAGGCAGAAGCAGGCGGATCTCTGAGTTCGAGGCCAGCCTGGTCTACAAAGGGAGTTCCAGGACAAGCTCCAAAGCTACAGAGAAACCCTGTCTTAAAAAAAAAAAAATGCAAATCAAGACAACTTTAAGATACCATCTTACACCTGTCAGAATGGCTAAAATCAAAAACACCAATGATAGCCTATGCTGGAGAGGTTGTGGAGAAAGGGGTACACTTATCCATTGCTGGTGGGAATGCAAACTTGTACAACCACTCTGGAAAGCAGTGTGGCGGTTTCTCAGAAAATTTGGGATCAACCTACCCATGGACCCAGCAATACCACTCTTGGGAATATACCCAAGAGAGGCCTTATCATGCAACAAAAATATATGCTCTACTATGTTCATAGCAGCATTATTTGTAATAGCCAGAACCTGGAAACAACATAGATGCCCCTCAATTGAAGAATGGATGAAGAAAGTATGGAATATATACATATTAGAGTACTACTCAGCAGTAAAAAACAAGGACTTCTTGAAGTTTGCAGGCAAATGGATGGAAATAGAAAACACTATCCTGAGTGAGGTAAGCCAGACCCAAAAAGAGGAACAGGGGATGTTCTCACTCATATTTGGTTTCTAGCCATAAATAAAGGACATTGAGCCTACAATTCGGGTTCTTAGAGAAGCTAAAGAAGAAGGAGAACCCAAAGAAAAACATATAGGCATCCTCCTGAATATTAACCTTCATCAGGCGATGAAAGGAGACAGAGACAGAGACCCACATTGGAGCACCGGACTGAAATCTCAAGGTCCAAATCAGGAGCAGAAGGAGAGCGAACATGAGCAAGGAACTCAGGACTGCGAGGGGTGCACCCACACACTGAGACAATGGAGATGCTCTATCGGGAACTCACCAAGGCCAGCTGACCTGGGTCTGAAAAAGCCTGGGTTAAAACCGGTCTCACTGAACATAGCGGACAATGAGGACTACTAAGACATCAAGAACAGTGGCAATGGGTCTTTGATCCTACTGCATGTAGTGGCTTTGTGGGAGCCTAGGCAGTTTGGATGCTCACCTTACGAGACCTGGATGGAGGAGGGTTTTCCTCGGACTTCCCACGGGACGGAGAGCCCTGATTGCTCTTTGGGCTGAAGAGGGAGGGGGAACGTATTGGGGGAGGGGGAGGGAAAGGGGAGGCGGAGGTGGGGAAGAGACTGAAATATTTAATAAATAAATAAAGAAAGAAAGAGAGAAAAAAAAAACCAAACCAAAACAAACAAACAAAAAAATCTCTTTAGTGTTTTGTTTAAAGAAACCACCATGATGGCCACAACAAAAATTCTAATACCTTTTTGATTTCTCGAGTTTCTGGATGAAGAGCACAAGGAGACACAGGTGAACAGCTCTTTAGCTGCTTGAGTAATTATTTCCTGGAGCCCTTGCTGCACTCCAGCACCGACACTCTTAATCTATGACTCACTCAAGTCTTTTCCTTACCATAGTAATCTTCCTGTTTAGTTATCTTATTGAACACCTATCAGAACTTCCTAAACTCTCTATTAAAATTGTTTCCTCTTCTCCAGCCAAATATGGATTCTGCTCCCCCTCTTAAGAGGCAACATTTTTATAAGTTTTTTTTCTCAGAAATTATCTAAATTATATTAAGTCCACACCACTTACCCTTTTCTATTCCTCTCATAATGTTCCTCTTAAAGACAAATTTGCTGTATCTTTCCTAAACTGATATTTCTTGTTGTGTTTTTGGGTACAAAAACATGGGTTGTTACAATTTTATATAAAAACATTAGGTTGAAAAATATCCACAGCTTTTGAAATTGATTCACAAAAAAAGTCTACTCTTTCCCTTTTCAAGTTGCACCAGAAAGAAATATCTTAGTGCCGGAACTCAATTTGTGAACAAAATGAGAAAGCAAAATAAAATAGAAAAATAACAGCCAGTAGACATTTTCCCCTCTATACACATTTCCCCAAAACTGCCAATTGGGGAGCTGTGTAATTTCAAACATTGGTTTCCAGAGGGAAAAAAAGACTTTTTTTTTTTTTAATCTTCTGGGTTGGTACAATTACCTTTAGTTTTACAGGTTACTGAAAAGTCACAAGAATTCAAATTCACAATTGGATATGAGATCAATATGTGAATTGTGCTTCTGGCTGCAATGTGGTCAGTGGTTCCCCTCACGTGACCTGTTGAGATTGTGTTGCTCCAGACATACCTGGGAGATGTCAATAAAATAGCACCTACAATTTGCAGGTGGATGATATGTAAATTATCAGAAGAAATGAGATTCCCAAGGGGAGTGGCTCTACATCTGTCATGGAAGCTGAGAAGCATAAGACAGGGTGCACAAAGTTCAACACACTTGCCTGTATTCCACCCATATTGATGATTGGTTAATCGGCTAGTACCAAAGCCAACATTTTAAACTTTTTAATAGATTGATGATTTATATGGTGTAAGGGAGTGTTCCGGTCCTATTAGGATGGCTATGTTATTATACATGGTCCACTTTCTTTCAGCTGATATCTGAAAGTCAGAAGAAAATAAAATGTGATTGAAGAGACAGGTTCTAGAAAACATGGGTTTCCGAAGGAAAAGGCTAGGAGATAAAGGATGGCTCCCTAGTTTTTTTTTTTTCCTGTTGTTGTATTTGTGTTATTTTGGTTAGATCTGTTTTTACAATTGTTTATAGTAGTGGTTAAACTCATTTTTAGTGTGTTATCTGGTAACTAAAGAAATTCAAGTTTATACTAGAATATTCAGAACATATGAAAATCAGTGAGAGTTAAAAGTCAGTATTTTGTCATTTAAAATAAAATTAAGCTTTCATACACTTTACTTTGTGTATGGTATTGTACTTAAACATCTTACAAGATCTATCTGTGTTTCTTTGGAATGTGTTTAGGCGTATGTTGTTTTTACTCCCAGGAGGTAAAACTGCTAACATTTGAAACAAATCTTCACAGCTTTTCCCCTCAGTACACATCAACTTTTTCACACATGCAAGCACACTCAAATTTCCTTTAACACAATTGGTATTGTCTTATTGTGTGTAACTTTTCAGAACTTGAATCTCTTAAAAATGGATTTGTCAATGATTTAAATATTTTGCGGCATAACTATTGTTGTTTGAATTGCCTGCCACACTTCCTTTAATTTATATTATTTGATATCCAATTTCTCCTGCACTGAATAAGATCACTAAATATATATTTATACTTCAGCTCACAAATATTTAAAAGTATTTCAAAATTACATGCTCATTGTTAATGATAAGAAAACTTCCACATTGCATAGGATTATCCTCTGTGCTTGAAAATGTCAGAAACAGATCTATTATTGACTCAGCACCATCAATTTGAATTTTTACTAATTTGTATATTATTTTGAAATCTTTTGGACTACTCAAGAATCATGTTTTTGAGCTGATTTTAAAATAACCTTTTTGATGAAGTAATTCTTTATTTGGATTTTAAAATTGATTTCTTTCCAATTATTTTTTTAATGCACTAGTTTTCAAAAAGAGTGTATGGGTGGCTCCTTTACCTGTTAAATCTCTGTGAGTTTTAAAATTTTCTTTCTTCATTATTTTCACCAAAAAGAGATCCACATTGTATTGAAATAAAAATAAAATGGCTTTTCAATTTCTGCAGATATTTTTTGTCTTTTTCATTTCTTGGACTAGGGACCAATTTGAAAAGTTTCAACTGATTGGCAGACGACCAGTTAGAACTCTTAGTTGTTCGCAGTTGTACATAGAAACAATCTGTACTTGGTGTGATCAAAATTCATTATTGTGATGGTTATTCTACCTGGAGTGATGATCAAAGTGGTTTAGGACATCAACAGAACCACTATGTCAAGAGTTCTCAATCTGTTTACAGAGTCAAATATTCATTTCGTGATTTATGATATTCTTGGAAAAATAAACATTAAGTTATTGTTGTTCCTAAATCTTTGCTGAGAATTAGAAAAATGTTATTTAATATTTATTAAATGTGGTGGGTCTTTGTCCATAGTGATTCATGCCAAGGCATGAATGTGGAAGGCAGAAGACAGCTTGAAAGAGTTCCTTCCCTCCTTTCAACAGGGATTGCAGGGATTGAACACAAGCCTTGGTGGCGAGCACCATGACCAAATGATCCATCTTGATTTGCCAAGAATTTTAAGGGTTTCTTCAAGGTAAGATTGCAATGGGATCTAAGCAAGTTGCCAAGATAACCTAATCAATGAGCTTGTTAACTTACTCATCAAATGTTTTCCAAAGGTATTCCATGCAGTAAAAACTGAGACAGTTGCTGGACATATGAAAGTCAACAAAATGTGTGTTTTGCTTTCATGAAGTTTACAGTTCAATTCTCTATGTTATAATTTACAATTAGGGGAAACAAAAAACTCCAGGTAGTAGAAAAAAATGTTCACTTATTGCTTATCATTTGAATATACAATCGAGGAAACTTAATTTATATAATTCATCAGGCAATGATAAAACATTTGAAAATGTTGCTTTAAGGAAAGGACAGAGTGTAGATATTTCAAGGTTGTAGTATACCTGCAGGTTATGGTGTAAAACCGCAGAATGTATGTGAGTGCCGGGGTAGGGCAGGAGCCAAGTATGTGGCGTTCCTCCCACAGTTACAGTTAATGCAGAGACTTAACCCTTATAATCAGTCTTAATTGATGCCTAGAACATTGAGTTCAAGTTCAAGAATTTTGACTGAGTTGCTCATGGTCACAGATCTTCTTGTCTTTTTCCCGTACATTCTAGGCCTGGAAAACATAAACGCTGACTGACTGAGAAGGTTAATTTCTTACAAGGACCCTTATCAAAAGACCAGATTTTACATAGTGTAGGATGGTAATTTGTAGCACCTCATATTTCAGTGTTCAAGAGAAGCCAGTCTCCTTTAATTTGAGAATGATTCTTACAAATTTAATTCTATTCACATTTCACAATGTATTATTAGTTTGTTCACAAACAATCAATATAAAACTTTAAAGAATTCACAGTGGCACACATTACCACGACCTTATCAAGAGCTTTTAGAGTATTGACTATAGCTTCACTATTTACAGGAATTAGTAAATCACGTACAATGTTTACAGTGCATAAAGATCTTGGGAGTCAATATTTACAACAAAAACTAAGATTTCTCTGTGTTGGCTGCTTGTTTTGTTCTTTATGGGTTTAGATTCCAGATGATTAGAAAACAGGTGATCATTTGCATTGTTAAAGTCCTTCACCCAGTTTGTATGAGAAAGGTATTTCTAAGAGATAATTAAATATATTATCTTTGAATGTCTCTATGTCATCAACCTTTCAGTAAATTTATATGGACAAGTTCCTTTCACTGATGAAGGAATAAGATACTAAATAATGTCACAGTTTATTCATAAGCTAAAAAATACTCAATGCCTGAAATATAATGTAATAACAACAGGAGAGTGTTTTTATTAATATAATATTTACTGTATTCAGATTTTTTGCAATAACAAAGTTTTTTAACAACTATACCTATTATAGAGTCATGTTTGTTTTATTACCATATTGTGGAAATGTGATTAATTTTTGATCTTGGGGTACCAATAAAATTATATCTAGCGCTCAACCTAAATTTATTTGTGGCACAGGTAAATAAGGAGAACCACACTAGTGGTATAAAATAAATAGGTTAGACTACAATGGAGGCCAGACCAATTATTTGAATTATATATTCGGAGTTGTTTTACTTTGACTTTAACAAGACATCATGAACATAAGCTTAAAATGTATCTTTATCTTTTCTCCAGGTCATTAGCTGTCACTTTTTACTAAACACACACACTTACAATACATAAACCATATTTCCCCCAGATTAGCTATAAAATACCTGTTTAGTGCATATTAATTTTTTAAAAAGAGACAAGCATGGTCACGTGTCTTACATATAATTTTTAAGTTAGCAATCGAGGAGAATATAAAATGAGCACATAGCTTGTGGTTTACATTTGAGAACCTATGCACAATTTACCACCTGCTGCTCCCTGTATCAAATAATGTTTGCAAAATGACTCCTGTGGTCTGCAAGCCATGTTTAGGTACCAGAGTAATTTTCTGAGCCATAGAGAAGCAAATCACCATGAACCTGTCCCAATGGGTTCTGGAGGCACAGGAGTGAGGAGGACGGAGAGTGCTGACAGGTTGGGGAGCGTCACAGTAGAAGCTGGCCATGGTCGTGCCTAATATAATTCCAACAGTGGGCAGCGGGGGCAGGAGGAACAGGAGGGGCAGAAGGATCAGATTCAATGACATAGCAATATTGAGTTAATCTTGGTCCAGTAGAGACCATTTCAAAAAAAAAAAATCAAAAGACAGCAAATTTGGAGAAATTCAGATATACCTTAATTTAGCATTAATCATTAGCCAACTATAAACATTATATTAGGCTATCAAAGTAGAACACTGGAATTCTGAATTGTCTTTGGGTTGCTGTGTGTCATTTTATAAATGAGCTTTAATTCTATTTTTGTATAAGTACTTCAAACTTTCAAACCACCGTAACTCTATAAATAGGAATTCCCCTAAAATGTTTTGAATTTTAAAATCCTAATTATGACAGCTAAGAAAACAAGTGTATACTTGCTGTACAACATCCATGGTGTAGACCTGAGTCCTTCTCAAAGACAATGTATAATAACTAGAATCAATTTTCAATCCAATGAGAGATAACTTATCCATAGCCCAGTAAGAGATGAGTAAACATATAATCAAATGCATGTGTAATGTGTACTAATTCACATTTTTCCAAGAAACTATTCACTGCACTTTCCCCAACCACAGAGCTAGATTTATTTGACTCCTTATCTTCTTCCTGAGCAATCAGAACTTCACAGTTTCACAGAATGATCTAGTATTCTGGGATTTTCATAAAAATAGAAGGTAGGTGATTTTCTTTTATGTCTCCTAGAATATAACTGGGTAATCATATTTTTTATCTAATTTCCTAAAAATAATTACTTATCAAATAATATTTATCTCAATCATCACTCAGTCTAATATATATTATTCTTATAAAAGTATTTATATACATACATATATATTCCACAGAAGTATATATATAAAGAAAAGAATAAGGTAAAATACCCAAAAGATGAAATGAACACAAAACTAAAATCAAAAGTACTTCACTATTGAATATAGATGTAAGAATCTTCTGATTTATAGATGTTGTACTTAAATGTATGTGTTAATAAAAATTTCAGGCATGACAAATAGTTAATAGTAAAACAATCTTGTAGACTACTAGTTAACAAAAGTCATATTTGTTAAAACAAAGCATTCTAACACTGTTTTAAGCTCCTTACGTAACCTAATCCTTTCACATTTCGAAGCCCCTAAGATGAAGACACAATTATTATTCTTTCAAATTGACCACTATGGTTAATATTTATTGTCAGTTTGATTGGCTTTAGAATCATCTTGAAAACAGGCAGCTTGTCTGAGATTTTCTAGTTCAGGCTATCTGAGCTGAGGCGATCGATAATAGATATGGGAGCCATCATGAATGTGGGCAGTGCTACTCCATGGGCTTGATTCCCAAAGACGGAGCAAATGAGATGAGCAGCAGAATCCCTGTCATGTGACAGCTGCCTGCTTTCCGGCCTCCCCGACTTCCCTTCCACTGTGGCCTGAACCCTTCATTCTAAGCCAGACCAAGTCTTCCTTCTTCAAGTTACTTCTGTCAGGCTTACTGCCAGAGCAGCAAGAGAGCAACCAATGTGCTGACAAGGACTTTGTTGCACAGAGATTTAAGGCGTTTAATTAGTCAAGGGCAGTAGCGGTAGAGCCCAGTCTCTAACCTGGCTCTCCTTGAGTCCAAAACTCATGTTTTGGCCACTCTCATCTTCTTTCTCACATAAACTTACCTCAAGGGAGTTGAGAATGACTCAATTAGACTCCCTTTACTCAGTCTGGAGGGAAATGATCTGTGTAATAAATGCTCAATAAATATTAATTTCAAGATTATGATAATGAGGTCATGATTAACAAGTATAATCCCTCATGGATTCCATTTTTAGATACTGTGACTTACAAAATAAGCATAGAGATTTAAGTGTAAATATTTGGCATCATTTGGCAATCATTTTTGATGTTGTTTTTCTTGATACTGTGTACAATTGTTTTCTGTTTGTTAAGGACTTAACAACATTTATGAGAAAACTATATTAGATTCCCAGAACTCACAAGATGGAAAAAAAAATCAGTTCACATAAACTGTTTTCTGACTTACACACACACACTCACACTCACACACACACACACGCCATGACACATTTCCCTCTGTTACACACACACACATGCCATGACACATTTCCCTCTGTTACACACACACACATGCCATGACACATTTTCCTCTGTTACACACACACACACATGCCATGACACATTTCCCTGTTACACACACACACATGCCATGACACATTTCCCTGTTTTACACACACACACATGCCATGACACATTTCCCTCTGTCACACACACACACGTGAGCACATTCATGTACACACACACACACAGAAACATTAAATTTTTAAAAATGCAAATAAAACACAAGAAAAACTAAGGTGTACCCACAGAACTGGCTTAGTCTTTTGCATTGCATGATATTACACTGGACTAATTTTGTAATATTTTCTCTTTTCATAAATGACTGGACACTTGAAAGTAACAGGAAACAATTACTAATTAATTACGGTCCGTCCGTACATACATACATAGTGTTAACATTGGTGTTGTTGTCCTGTGCCACTTCCATAGAACGTACATTTGATGACTGAAATTTCCCAAGATGCCCACCCATTCATAATTCTGTTTATCCCTGACCATACTTAAGTACTTCTGTGGATCTGCCAGATAGATATATCTAGTTGAAATTATATGTGTTACAATACACCTTCATTAAAGGGAACTGATCAACCCTGCCCTAACAGGATCTATTTAAACCATCACTGCAATCAATACAATGAAGAAGCCATGACATAAAACATTTCAGAGCACCCAATTCACGTTTCTAGGGAAGGTGACCATTTTCTAGGCAGTTAAGTTTCTCTTCATCAAAAAGAGTCCTACTTCTTTCAATGTTCAATTTCTAGATCTTTGGCCGCATCCCATGGCTTCCTAGGAAGAGCTCTCAACTTGAGATCCATGGCCTGTGATGTGACTTTTTATGAGATACTTCGGTTGCAGTACACTGACCTCTGTTATTATTGCATGGATATCCTGCTTGAATTGGAACTTGCGTATTTCCTGCTGTCTCTGAGGATGCTGCTGGGCAGGCTGGACTTCTGCTGCTCTTGGTTCTCCTCTGGCTCTGATTTCTTCGGCCTGTAAACAGCTGCTGCTGTATTTCAGCCAGGCATTAGATACTTGGTGTGCTTCCTTTGTCTATTTTTTTTAGTTCAAATAACGAATGTAGTTAATTTACTCTCAAAAGATATGTGCAAGAAATATACGTATGTAAACTGATTATAAAAGCTGGAGATTTTACACTGTTGTGGCACACAGCATAAAAAGAGTCAATGTTGGATTTTGTTCACAAAGCTACCTTAGTCTTGTCATGGATGGTTGTTTGGACATCATTGTTTGTCCCCCTCCCCTTTTTACAGTATTTCTGTGTTGAATAATTTTGTATGTTGACTTCCTTGACTAATGGTACTCCATTGTTTGGTCTATAGTATTATGTGGATATTAAGGTGAAGGTATTTTATGAGTGCCATTAGTGTTTTATCATTAAAACCATCTCAGTCTGGTACACTTTCACAGTTGATATATAATATGTTTTTCATGTGATTTTTCCAGTTGATAATTGGTCTTAGTGACTATTATAATTCTACAATGATCATTTATATATAGTTTTCATCACCTAATAAGGAGGATATGTTCAGTTAGAAGATTTTACCAGTGAGAGAAAGCCAAGTGTACTGACAATAACTAAAGTGAAAAAGACCTTGGTCATACAGTCTTATGGCATCATATTCGATCTGCTACAATGAGTGTTATCCACCATCGTGAATGTGTTCTATCACCAAGAATGTGATCTGTCATTGTGAATGTGATCTTTGATGTGTGATTCCCCTCTGTATGCTGTGAATACCATTGATTAATAAAGGAGCTGCTTTGGACCCATAGCAGGGCAGAACTTAGCTAGGTGGGGAAAACCAAACTGAATGCTGGAAGAAAGGAGGCAGGGTCAGAGAGAAGCCATGTAGATATGCTGGAGCTAAATGCTGGGAACTGTACCGGATAAGCCACAGCCTCATGGCTATACATAGATGAATAGAAATGGGCTAAATTAATATGTAAGAGTTAGCCAATAAGAAGTTAGGGATAATGGGCCAAACAGTGATTTAATTAATACAGTTTCCGTGTGATTATATCAGGTCTGAGAGGCTGAGCAGCTAGGGACAAACAGCAGCTTATTACAACAGATCGGCTATCATGAATGTGTCCTATCACCGAGAATATGATCTGCCATCATAAATACGATCTGCTACTGATGAGAGTTTCATGTTCTTTTCTTACTTTTGGCATGGTTGCTAAAATCTTTAACATAATTTTTCATTTAAAGTTTCTGTGGTAAAATAGCTACAAAATTTATGATTTTTTAAAAACAATTAGGTGTATGACTTACTGGCAGGGAATAGATTGATAATTTCATAAAACTGCATTTCAACAAATGGGGAGGCATTCACTACTCTCTGGGAACTGGGCAGGTGTTAAGCATTTTAAAGCACTTATTAATACCTGTTAAAATCACTATTGTCAGTGTGGGTGAGAATTTCATTATGCCCTTATAACTACTCCTGATGATCATTGTTCTGCAAATAAAAGTAAAGACAATGCAAGATGGATCAAATTGTCTCCCTTGTCGGTTGATACCTGTGGGACACTGGAAGTCGGTTAGCTATCTTGATTACCTTAAATTGGCAGCAGTGGTTGAGGAGGTTAGCAGTTTGAGAGTGATCATGAAAGGAAGAAAGACACTGGAAGGAAAGAGAAAAAATTAGAGAGATGAGGACAAAGGGTGTCAAGTTCCACAGAATATAAAATGTGAGCCTTTCTTGCCCAAGGAACTCCAGAGAGAGCGTCCAAATCTTTATAGCTGAAGGTGTCATACTGTTCACACCTAGATGTATAACACTGGTTAGGCCTAAGGGCTAAGGAATCCTTTCTGGTCAAAAGCAGAAAGAGGTAAAAATCAAGGAATAGCCAGGGCTTTCCAATTCTCCTGTGATTACTTCAAGTAAAGGGGGACATCCATGAAATAATGCCTCCACGAACAACTGAAAGGCTCTTTCTCTTTGCAAATTCTCCTGTGTTATACACTGGCAGTGACCAGATGGCTTCCTGACATTTGGAACACACACACACACACACACACACACACACACACACACACACACACACTTAACTGTTTATTTTGACTTAACTTACACATGAAAACATCACACAGCTGGTTTCAGAAAACCATCACTTAGGTATACTCTATACATCTGAATGAACTTAAAGATAATTCTAAAGTAACAGAGCTTTACACAGGGTTTTACACTTTCACTTTGTTATTTATTTATTATTTACTCATTTATTCTGGTTTCTGGAAGTTGTATGCAAGCTCCTCCTCTAATACTTACAGAGCCGCTTGCTAGAGTGCAGGTGAGTAGAAGAATTTCTGACTTTTATGAATTCCCCTGTTCTTAGACCTGAGATTCTTCTGAAAATTTTAAACCTTCAGTGGCCTTTGGTATGCCCAAATGAGATACATCAGTCCGGTTCTGCCTGTGTGTGGACAAGGAGACAGGTTCCCAAAAGAGTTCTTTCTCTACATTCTCCTATAATAACTCTCTTTCCTTTCTATGTTCTTAAAATTAAGATGATACAATTGGGCCTCTTCCTAAATTGTTAGTTCATTAGGTTTATGTGCTACAGGTTCCGTTCTAGCACGTTTCACAATGAAGTAGTGGAAACCTTTAAAATGTGTGCCACAGTGGAAACGTCATGCTGTTGTGTGGTATCTCATAGTATGTCATGGTATACTAGTTGCTCTCCCCCTCTACTTTTTGAAGTCATGAACAGAGTGGTTTTCTCTATTGTGTGCTCTCTCTGTGAGGAACTGCTTGCCATATACCCCCAAAGCAACAAGGCCATGACCATGTACCGAGTGCCCTCTGTGATATCACACAATGATTTCCTCGTTGTAGATGTTTCTTTATCCTGGGAATTGAATCCAAAGACTTGCTACTGCTAACAATGTTTTGTGAATATTTTATCACTTGTTGTTTATATGTTTTTTTTCCATAAGCATTTCTCTAAAAAAATGTGTGTGTGTCCATGTCCCATGTTTACATATGACTGCAAAACCATAAAAGAGTTCTGAATCCCTTGGAACTGTACTTCACAAGTAGTTGTAAACCATCTGTTCTGGATTCTGGAAATTGAAATCAAGTCCTTTTGTAAGGTGGCAATTGTCTTAATCAGAGTCATCTCTTATCACCCCCACAAAAGTTTCTTACTCCTATTAATAATTTCTTTTTGATGAGATATAGTACATTCATTTTTGTTTTTAAGCTCTTTTTAAGAATTTTTTATCTATTGATGAAAAAATATTTTTATCCTTTTCCTCTAATGATTTGTTCTTGAATTTCATACATTATCTATGAAACATCTTACTGTTTTGTGTGATGTGAGAAACACAGACACATATTTCCCTGTTTCTGGACAGCTGATTGTTGTAGCTTCATTTGTTGAAAAATATTCCTTCCACTAACGAAGTGTTGTTGGCATTTCGAAAATTGCATAATCATTTCTGTGTAAGACAAGTTTTGATTGTGTATTATCCCAGTCATGTCTTTGCTTATCTTTATACAATGTCTAATCAACACAATGCAGCTTTCATATGGTAACTATTAGTAAGTTATTAAGTCAGTACATTCACTTTTTTATTACTTAGTAGTAAATTGGCCACATTAGCAATTTAAGACAATAGCTGTATTATCTCACATCTATGTAGGTTGGAAATCCAGGCATTGCCTGACTGGACTTTCACTCACATCCCATGGGTTTAAATTAAGATATCAGATGGTGAATTCATATCTTGAGTTTTGGCTTTTTTCCCAAGTTCATTTAGATACTTGGAAGAATACAGTTTCTGAAATTTGTGAGATTAAGGTCCACATATTCTTGCCAAATTTAAACTAGGAGACAGTCTTAGTTCATGGCTGTTATCTGCGTTCTCAGGGAATGCCCCCCCCACCTTCTAAATTAACTGGGCAAATTTCTCACATTAGATTCCTCTCACACTTCAATTCTCCGTCCCTGCTGGATTTCAGATTCAAATTCAGAGCATTTCTGCATCTAGCTTCAATCTCCCCTTCTAATCTCAGTTCACTCCAGGACCTGTACCTCATCCCATACATTAATCATACCCGCTGCCCCAGAGTCTCAGGAACAGACACAGGAGTAGAGAGTGTTAGGGCCTTTCCTAGTGTCCCATTTTCCCCAGATAGTAAGTTCCCTCTTCCTCCATCCCTTGTCCTTCCTAGAATCTTAAAATTTACTTGACTATTTTGTAAAGAGATTGTAAATTCCTTCTTTAAAAGTTTGGTGTTACATTGAATCAGTAATTTGGGGAAAATTTAAGGGTATTGAATCTTCCAACTCCTGAACTTCACATATAAACAATAATTTTAAATGACTTTCAGTGCGTGTGTTCTAAAATATTTGAGACTTGGTGCTCCTTTGAGTTTTTAGTTCTCTATGACTTTCTGATTCTGTGTAATCTGTCTTTCTGTCACATAACCTTATCAGAGGGTTGGGAACTATGTGTTTTTCCAGAAGTATCTTATATCATGATGGAACCAGTAGCAATGAAGTTGTCTCTGAGTAGAAACAATTACATATTTCTCTTCAAGTCTGGATATCTTATTTACTTCATGTGACTTTTATATAGTGAGTGGAAGGAACAAAAAATGGACAATTTTGCTGATTTAGAATTCAGGAGGAAAGAATTCAAACCTCATTACTAAAAGCAGACTCAGATTTAGGCTATTTGTATTTATCCTTCACCTGATACTCCATTGTATTGGCACTTTGAGGAGTAATTCTTGGAAAGTTGTGCATGCATACTGATTTACATCCATGTGTTCACTAGAACTTGAGGATATCATATTTTTCCTTTTTTATATTAGTATGTCCTTTGTTCTCACACAGTTTTTTGAACACTAAACTGATGTTGTCTTCCAGTGATGAGTTGCATGTGATATTAGTGCATAATGAGTTTTCAATATAATCCTGGCTTGAATTCTCTAACACACTACCATGTATTGTTATATCTTGCTGAGGAGTTTTACTTTTAGGTCCCCAATAAATTCTGGTATACTTTTTTTGTTTTTAACATGCACATTCTAAGCATGTGTTCTTCCTCTGAGGTACATGCCCGGTCATTTTCTATTCCATTTCAATGATTCCTCTCAGGTTTTGATATTTGGCTTATGATATATTGGTAATACAGATTATAATTGATTTTTCTCTATATTTTACTATAACCTGTATTTATGAAGTATGAGCTAGTAAATACAATCAACTTTAAGGTAATTCGTAAACTGAAGTGGTTCTGGAATTTTGGGGAAATTAAAACCTAATGTATTAGACTTGTTAAATATTTTAGAAGCTGTGCTTTTCATGGAGTTCATTTGAGGTAAGATGTAAGATTTCTTGCATTATGATTATAATATTGCATATGATTTCTTTCCCGTGTTCCTCAGAACCATAGTGATGTTCTTTTTTTCTGATATTGATTGAGCTTTTTGTAATTGCTTGATCATACTACTGACTTATCAAGTTTATTAATTAAAATGCACTTATATTAAGAACATTAAAATAATTAAATTTATTATTTCTTTGATGCTCTTTGCTTGTGTTGGTTTTTCTTCATTTATCTGAAGGTTCTGTTTTATGTGTATCTGTATACATTCCTTCCTGGCACAGAAAATTATTCAAGGACTGTCCTATTCTTGCCTTGGAGACTATTACTTTCAACACTATGGCACTTGATTGTCTTCTGTTTGGTCTCTATCTAGTTAGCTTTATCCTTTGTAACTTTTTTATATTTAACCTATTTGTGTCCTCACTGAAAAATGTCTTTTTCTTTGGGACACCAGATAGCTGTGCGTTACATGTTCATGTTTTCAGACACACTTAGTTTCTAAACAGTTATCTGAATAATTGCATTGTACGGTCACAAATCACTGCTATTAATGAAGCTATCTATACATTTATGTAAGTTTGACAGTCTCATTTTTTCTATAATTCCATACACTTATTTATTGTTCTTTTCTTATACTGTGAGGTTGGCCTAATTATTAAGAGCTTTTATGTATTTATTAATTTATTTTGCCTACTATGGGCATGAGATAGCAGGTGTGTCATGGGAACGTGTGTGGTGGTCCAAGGACAACATGAGAAAGATGGCTATTTTCTTCTAACATGTGGGCCATGGGGACTGAACTGGGGACATCAAGCATGGCAGCAAACCCCTTTGTCCACAGAGCCATCTCTCAGCCAATTTAACTTTACCTTTAATTTAGTATATTTCAGTTGTTCCCACTGTGTTACTCTTAATGTGTGTGTGTGGGGGGGGGGGTTGTAAAGAATTGGATGTGCAAACATTTTATCAGTACATTCTCAGCTAGACTTACCTTTTCAGGCAAAATGCAACACATTCTCAACATTATAGTTCTGGGCTTTCAACCCATCTTGTTATTACTACCACATTGTTTTCATTTCTCTTCAGTACAAAATGCATTTCTTTCCCTTTACTGCCATTTCTGGCCTCATTCTGAGAAGCAGTTTTCATGTGTACCATTGTTTTCCACATTGAATAGCCGTTTCTTTATTTCTGCTCTGAGAATCATGAGTTTTTATTGAGCTATTATTTTGTAGTTCATTCTTCCGATTAAATTTATGTTTCTTTAATCTTTGTATCTCTATTTTTCAAATTGTATATTTTTCACTAATATAGTCCCATTTCTCTGGTTATTTCTAACACTTCAAAGATTCTGTTCAGACCACAGAATCATTTTTTTAATATGTCATACCCTTTAGTTCTAGACTTTTATTTTGTTTCTATTTTTCCTGCTATAATATCTTTACATAAATCAGGTGCCATTTTCTCTATGACCTTGTGAACATATACATTATAGTCACATTATATTCTGAATTAAATGTAATACACAGGTTTAATCAGAATAGTTTTTATTGCCTCCTTTCAAGAAGAAACGCAATTTTTGTTTTTATTTTCATGTCTGATGATTTTAATTGTGTTCTGGATGTTATTAATGAATTAATTTAAAATATCTTGATTACCTCTGAAGAGTTCCTTGTGTTTGAATGTACTGGTTTCAAACTCCTCACTCTGTTTCTTCCTCATGTCTACACCCATCTGTAGCTATGTTCATCATTGTATGTTTCTACAGATATCCTCCTCCATAATGCTCAGGTCTTTATAACAAAATAATTTTATTATTTGTGTAGATTTTACATACACAGTTGAGATTTAAAGCTTGTCCATTCTCATTTCTTTTCTTTCTAAAGTTCTTCATATCTTTCTTATTTTATTTTTAAACTAATGTAATAAAGACTCAGGTTTCCAAATGGAATTTTTATATGTATTTCATTGTGTTCATCCTTCTCTCACTTCTCCCATTTCTCCGGCCTTGTTTAGCTTGATGCTTCCTTTAGACCTAGAATGGCCTGTTTCTGCTTTGTTCTGCTGTTGTCTACATCCTTCCCTAGCCCTTGTTATTTCCGGTCCTCAGAGCCCTTCTCTAGTGTCTTCACCTTCATCCTCATTTGTTCTTAGCTGGGCACACGGATTTAACAGTTACAGACTAGGACCTTCTATAAACCAGAATTTATAGTATTTCCCATTGTGGTGTTACCTTGCTTAATATACTGTTTTCCAGTTCCATCTATTTTCTTGAATATTGAATTTCATTATTCTTCATGACTGAATACAATTCCATAGTATCTATTTCATTTTCCATGCAGTGATGGATGGCCAGGTTCCTTTTCTTGGTATTGTGAAAAGAGTGCCAATAGACACTGATGTGCAAGTGTTCCTGTGGTAGATGGACAGGCCTGTTTGTGTGCATGTATGCCCAGGAATAGTACAACTGAATCATATGAATATCTGTTTTAACTTTTTAGATGCCTGCACGCTGATTTTCAGTGTCTCCACCAGCTTTAACTCCACTAACAGATGCTGAGGGCGTCTTGTTCCCCACATTCTTGCCACTATTTATTGTTGTTTCATGATGTCAAGTGCTCCATTCTGGATGGGATTGATAGACTTTCACAGTAGCTTTAATTTTAATTTTTGATAGTTTAAGGCAGTGAATACTGATCACCTCTCAATAGAAGAATAACCTCCAGGTTTTACGTTTACCAGTTCCATATAATAACATTTTAAAATCTGCTCAGATTCCATAATAATTGGCAGTATTGGTTTAATTTACTTAAACATAACTTGAAGAAGGAAATTAAATTAGGTACTTTTAAAGGTTATTTCCCAATAGGACTTCAGTGAGTCATTATTTTAACTTTGATTTACTTGGTAGTTAAATGAGCACAAGTTTTGCTGAAGCCAGAAAGGTAGCTATACATGGAGCGGCCCTGTTTGTAGCTCAAGTGTATTTGCTTGTAGGTCCCTATAGCCTCCACTCTCAAGTGAAGGGCCAAGCTTGCAAAATATTCCATAGTTTCAATTTGGCAGAAGCTATATACATTTTTTGTTAAAACATTCATAAAGTCTGTTATGAAAAAGTGTGATGTCTGTGTCTTCTAGAATCTGGGATGCACACTCTAAAATCTGAATAGAAACTGAATATCTTAAGAAACCAGGGCACTACTCAGACATTCCAGCAAAAAGTCACCCAGCCAGCATTCATGAATATCATAGGTGTGGTACCCAGAAAAATGCTAGAGACTGGTAGTAAAGAATCAAATTAGATGTACCACCCACCCCACAATCTGCCATTGCAGTAGACATGTAAAATAGCTGATTGACAATTACTATAATGAATGTGAGTTTGAAGTGCTAGTTGGGGCTGTCTGAGAACAGAGAATAGAAACAATCTAGATTGTGGTACTAACAAGGATTTACAGTGATAGCTACACTACATTGAAAGTAAGCATGAGATATTGCCAGGTAATAAGACGTGCAGCAAGTATTTTAGATTGATCAAGCATCCCCTGAGGTTTAGAGGATGAATAGAGAAGCCTGTTTCGAGGAACGGAAGAAGTCATTGGTAGTGACAGAGAGGAGGGAGAACGATGACAGGAAAAACACTGGCAAGTCTCACTGGAGAGTTTTCAGGGCTTCTCTTTCTCTGCTGAGAAGCTTAAACTTTTTTTAAGGAGTTTGAGAATTAATCAATGTGACTTGATCAGATTTGGCTTCTATAGGCATCATCTCGATTAATGAATTAGACACAGATTGGAAACTGAAAGTACTTCAGAGAAAAGGTTTGGTTTATGAATTATATCCATGGCCTAGCAAGCAACACTGGAGGTTGGATTAGAAATGGTCATGTTGGGACCAGAATTACATCCCTGCCCCATATAGATGAAGATAACACTTCGAATCATAGACTAATAGAAAGTAAAGAGGAGGGACAACTGTATTTACATAATGCATTGGGATGATATCTTTAATGGTGTAGCCTGACCTAAGCTTTAAAGTTAAAGTCTTATTGTGACAATCTCCTTCATCTATAGACATCACATTTTGGAAATGCCTCAGAGCTTATTTGTGTTCTCATTTGATCTCAATCCAGTGATCTGGAAAACATCTGTGTACACATACATGTATATGTAAAACAGTCAACCCAAAAGAATGTGATTTTGAGCCCTTGTATAATAATCTCTTTCTTGCTTAGAATTCAGGGTGAGATTCTAACCTAGCTACTGGCGTAAATGCAAGGACGCTTGTAGGAAAGCTTAACACATAGCAGAAAAAAAAAAAGAGTTGCCCAAAAAATGGTAGGAAAACATAGACATATCAAAATGAAAAAAGCTTTTTACCAGTCTGTAGATTTGACTCAATGAAATGAGGGGGAATGGGGGAAAAGTCAGGTAGATGTAGCCCCAGCCTTGCCAAAGCTAACCAGTTCATGGATCAACAGATGGCTATAATTTATTGAGCGTGAATCCCCTTTCCCAAAGGAAAGGGTCAAACTCCATGTTATCAAAACTGACTCCAGTTTTAAAAGTTCTCCAAGGCTTTCCTAATAGAAGAGTGTAATGACATCTCTACCTCACTAAAGGTGAGAAGATAGGGACATGTTTTTGGTATCCACAGTACAAAAATCAATATTGCATGAAACCTATTTATACTGGCATACAAAATGATAAAAAGACACACTTTTGTAGCTAAACCTGTGCTACACATATTTCTGTTAGTATGCATTGACTTATCCACTTTTTTGACATTCATTTAGAACTATTTAACAAGGTAATTAGAAGTACTTAATTTTAAGTATAAAAATTCCTGTGTTCTTGACTTTAAACATTAGCAGACATAAGCGCAGAGGATTATATAAATTAGAAACATATGTCTAATGATATCATAATGTAGATGGAAAAACACTCATTAAGTGTTATAAATAGCAAGAGTTTACATGACCTCTTGTTTAACTTTCTGAAGGGGAATCTACAGTATAATATAATATAGAATAATATGCTTGTGTAATTTTGTTTTCAAGTATGGAAATCTTTCCCCTATGTTCATGTCCAAAGGCACAGGTTAAATTAGATACAAGTAAATAGCTGTAACACAAATAGTTTTCAAACATTTACATGAAAATAGAAAGACAATCATTAGATAGTCACCACAGGTAAATAAAAATACCAACCTTTCATAAGTGCCTGAATGACATTAGTCTCTCAAATGAGCAAGTGTGGTTTTGAGCCCAAGTTCAGATCCTTGCCAGATGGGGCCACTTTAGTGAAAATGTTTAGGTTTCCAGACTTCAATCAGCTTTCAAAGGATTGCCATATCTCTTGCTATTTATTTTTTTTTTGGATAAAGATGTATACAATATAAAAGAAAATGCTTTATTTCGCAAAACTATTGCAACAAACTGAAAAACTACCCGAACAGGCTTAAAAACTAAATAAAAGTCATAATGCGAGTCTAAAATATTCAGATGAATATAAGTACACAATCAGGATAGCTAAGAATTTCCCTCTAATTTCATTTCTCTATTTCTTCCTGTTTTGCTGCTATTGTCTGTCAGTCTCCCACCACAATCAGCTGTTCTACATCTGAAGTATTTTAGCAGCTAATCATGCTAAGGAACATAAAATTACATTTTCCACAATAATTTCAGTAGTTTTTCTTGGAACTACTTTTATGTCTGAATTCACACCAGGTTGGTATTGATTAATGCTGTTGGCTTGACTAAAAAGACAACTAAGCAACAGAAGCAACAAAAATACCGTGTGCTAAGAGCTACAGTGGTTATTGGTTGTCTCTTGGTGTTGAAGATGTTCCTGGTACTGACAATATACTTTATCAATTAGTTCAGGTGTTATTCTTGACTCCATTACTGACCGTACAAGACTAGGCACCCCGTGAGTAGGGAGTTTCTTCAAGACAACTGTGGGGTATGAAGTGGAACCAGTTTTACAGCATTGTTCAGAGGTCAGGAACTCCTCTGAAAAGCCAAGCTGGCTGACAGAGCTTCACACAGCATTGCTTCATTTGTCATTTATCGTCTAATTTGTTGCACCATTCAAGCTTCTCTCCCTCTTTTCTGGACTTTCTGCACAGAGGAGTTTAGTAATCTGATGACCTCCTCAGTGATCCCTGGCTTCCTTCTTCTTCCTGAAAATTTCATTTATCTAATCATATATCTTTGTTGCGTGAGCAGCTTCAGAATGCCTGGATTCACACTGGTGGCTACACAATGGAAAAGGTATGGTTCTATTTCACACTCACACATTTTCTGAAAGGGAAACAGAGGACAATAGATGTGCTGGGTTTTGTTTTGTGTAAAATAATATTAATTAAAAATGCACTACTCATGAGAACATATTTAAATATTTTATTTTAGCATTTCTATGATCCTTGTTTGCTTATGTTCATCTTCCCTCAATTAGATCAAGAGGTCTCATTACTGAATTCTATTAAGATTTCAAGGACGACTGCATATCCATTTTTCTTCATTTATTTCATGAAACTTAAAGGGAAAGAAAACTACCAAATTCATGCCTTAATGTCTGTGCTGTTGTGAATCCAAAGCCAGGTAAAAACACAACAGGAACAGAAGTAGGAACAATTTGATGAACATATACATACAAATTGTCAACAGAAAAACTTGCAAGCCAAATTCACTAGCACAAGATAGATTGTAAAAAAATAGATTTCCTTTGGGAAATGTGAGGTTGGCTCAACACATGCCAGTCAATATACTATATTAATAATATAGCATATTGTTAGCTATATTATATATAATTAACTATATTAACAATATATATATTAACAAATTTAAGGACAGAAACCATACCATCATTGTGATTGGTGCCTAAAAGTTGCTTGACACAGAGTAGGCTGATTTTTATACTAAATAACAAATAATTGGCTAATACTAGTATTTCAACTAATCTTCACCACATACTTGAAGGTTAACTACCAACATTCTATCTTGGAATGCATCCAAAGCAACAGCAAACTCATTCAAACTTTATGGGAGGTGAGAATGATCTGAGAGCTTTCTGGAGCTCAGCGAATCTTCTAGATTATCACATTCTATTTTTCAGGGAAATCTGGCCATGTGCTGTTTTAGATTTTTATTAATATAATTACATTACCCAATTCAACAGTTATCTTCAATTATCTAGAAGAAACAAATGCTTGTGGAATTTTGAAGCAACTGTTAATTAGCATATTCCTAAGAAATGGTGAATGTCAAGGTAGAATTCTTTTTTTCTCCACGTCTTTGCTCCAGATCATCAAGATGACCCCTGATTGCTTTAATCTTAACATGTTGCCTAATATGCTTCCAGTTTGTGTTTTCTATAGATCCCTCCCCATTAGAGTCCTAACACTGCTGTCTTTTGTTGAATCAGTCATGCTTAGCTTCTATATTGTTCAGAAAATATTCTAATAAACTTTCATGTTTCTGACTCTCCAAGAATCAGTTTATTTGGTTATCTTCAGAAAAGCCAGTCCTAACTTTGGAGCTCTTATTTATTTACTTTTTGTTTTTTCCTTTGTTTGTTTTTATTGGTGTTTTTTCTAATTATTTTTTATATAAAGCATCTTAACTATGCTTGGCATCGTGTCTTACTTTCCAGTCCCCACCCCTACCATCATTCCTCATCAGAAAATTAGCATTCGATGACAGAGGACACATGTCCATCACCACAGCTAAGAAGCCATGTATGTGTTAACACTTAGGAATAGATGTGCACATACAATTATTTTTTATACCTAACTTTCTTTTGTCTTATAGTTGTATTTTTCCATTCAAAGACAATAAGATTGCCTGACGTAGAGGATACACTCAGGTTAGAAGCACTGGTTGGTTGTGACACTTTCTTTCATATGTGTGTGTGTGTGTACGCGTGTGTATGTGTGTGTGTTTTCAAGTGTGTGTGCTAGAGTACACATTGGAGACATAAGGACAACTTTGTCTGTCCTTTTATCATTTGGTCCTAGAGATGCAGCTAAAGTTATCAGAGTTGAATCATCTTTCTGGTCCAAAAAACAAAAACAAAGCCAAAAATAAAAGTGAAGAAAGATTTTATTTAGTACTTTCATCATCAGAAAATTAAAAATAAAAAAATAAAAAAAACAGATAGCTGGAACTCTCCAATTCACAGAGAGTCGACTGGTATCTAAGAGAGAGAAAAGGATGAGATAAGGATGAGTGAATTATGAAAGCTGAATGGGATTTTATCAACCCCATTAAACCATCTGGGTATGTCAGTCGGGCTTACGTTAAGGGGCACATTCTTAGCTTGTGACATAGTTTTGAACTGTAGACTAAAATGATCAACAGAGTTATACTCTCCCTCTCACAGAAAAAAAAAATGTCTTTGGGAAAGGGTGATTAGGAGTTTGTATTACAAGTGGATGGTACCTTGGTCTTAGAGGAGACAATTCTAGGTGATTAAATTATGAGCCATGTCTCATAGTGATAGAAAACGTCTTTATAATTGCAAAATGTTTTTTAATTTCTTTTTTATTACTTTATAAATAACACCAATCAAAATTTCCACTTATTCCCTTTCTCCCATTTCCCTCATACTTCCCCACACACCCTCGCTCCTACCCCCTCCAGTCCTAAAAGAGGGCAAGGCATCCTGCCCTGTGGAAAGTTCAAGCCCCCCCCCCCCCACACATCCAGGCTTAGGAAAGTATGCATCCAAAGAGAACAGGATCGCAAAAAAAGCCAGCACATGCAGTAGAGACAAATCCCAGTGCCATTATCATTGGCCACTCAGTCTGCCCCAATTGCCAAGCACATTCAGAGGGTCCAGTTCATGCTCGTTCAGTTCCAGTCCAGCTGGAGTTTTTAAGCTCCCATTAGCTCAGGCACACTGTCTCAGTGGGTGAACCAACCCCTCATGGTCCTGACTTCCTTGCTCATATTCTCCCTTCTGCTCGTCAACTGGACCTTGAGAGCTCAGTCCAGTTGTTGATTCCATGTAAAAACAGTACGTTGGAACTCTTTTATATAGCTATAGGGTTTTGAAACAATGGTCTTCAAGGTTTGGGACTTCCATAAAGAAAAAAAACTATTTTGGTGGAGGAAGAATAAAAATGAAGTCTGTGCCAGCCAGAAGAGAAACTTATTTCTAAAAAGAGATTCAACAGTTGTCAGCTTCTTCTTTTTTTTTCATAAACTGGAGACTAGAACTGAGACAATGATGACTGGAGGGGGTGGCGGCCCAACAGGGACTCCTTAGGTATGCACAAGGCATATCACTTGCTCTTTGTTTAAACCTAAACCTCTTGTAGGTCCACTCAAGATGGGCCAAGGATCTCACTGGGCCTCATCACTATGTAGTCATATTGAATAACTCTCCTTTCTCTGCTATTCACTGTTACCTGACCTGTCTCTTTAATAGAGTATAATCTATTCACCAGATTTTTTAAAAATTTTGTGTTAAACAGGAAGGCAGAATTGGATCCCAATAATGATGTCAATCTTTGAATATAACATAAACAAAATAGAGAGATTGAGTTTACATGTAATGATAAAGAGATTTTTACACTCAACCAATGAGAGATATAGAAATATAACAGAAAAGTGATTTTTTCCTGAAATGAAAAAAGTGAGACTTCTAGAAATTCCCAGCTTTCATTCTTATAATTTCATAAGAGAGATTTCTAAGAATAGAGAACAGTCCAAACTCTGTGTAAGATTTCAAAGGCTTTGAATTGAGGGGAAAGAGAACCAAACTGTATACTCAAGATCAGACATATGGTCCCAAGTTAAGAAAAGGCCTTATTGAAAGTAATGAAACAGAACCTCAGAAACTGAATCATGAATGACATCAGTGTCTAAGCTCCCCAGATCACTAATAAAAGCTGAACAAAACTGAACAGGGTGAAAAGAGGTCCAAGGTATGAAAGACAAGTACATCTAAGTACATCTAATGAGAATTCTAGGAGAAAAAAGCTAATATAATCCAGTGTATGAGTATGTAATTAAAATAATAACAAAGAGAACCTGGAGAAATGGCTCAGTGGTTAAAAGCACTGGCTCCCTCCTTTTCTCTGCTCTGCCCTCTTATCCTGAACACTTATGTTATTGGAAGAAGGCAGTATTTATTCTAACTTCCTTCATGTAGCATGGTGAGAAAATTTCTCTCCGTGACCTTTAAAATGTTCCTCATCTGCTTGAACAATCATCTTAGTAGCTTTAATAATGTTTAAGTAGGATTTGAAGAAGTTAGAATAATTAAATGCAATGATTTTTTTAAAGGTTCTTTTTCTTGGGAATGGAAGGTGTGTGCGTATATGTGTGTATTTGTGTAGAGCCCAGAGGTCTACTATAGATGCCATTCTTCAAAATTGTTCTGCCTTATTTTTTGTGAAAAGGTCTCACATTGGGAGCTACTTCTCATCAATTAGGCTAGAATGGCTGGGCGTTGAGCTCCAGGGATCTGTCTGTCTCCGCCTCCCGAGCGCTGACATTGAATGTGCATGTCCATGCTGTTCTTTTTATCTGGGTGCTGGGGATCAAACTGGTCCCTATGTTTACAAGACAAGCAATTTACCAATGGAATCATCGACTCAGCATTGAAGGGCTATTTTCTGAACACTATTTTGATGTTTCGAAATAAAATATAATTATTGTAAATTTAGTGTGTGTTTGCATGCTTGTGTGATGTGGGTCTATCAACTGAGAGGTGCATGTGTGAAGGTCAGAGGTCAACCATGGCTGATAGCCTTTTCCTTCCACCTTGTTTGGAACAATTTCTCTTTTTTGTTTTGTTTGGTTTTGTTTTGCTTTGCTTTCCTGTGATGTATGCCAGGCTGCTGGCCCACAAACGTCTTCAGATCCTTCGGTTTCCATCTGCCGTCTTTCTATAGGTACACTGATATTACTGATAACGTATATCAGAGTACTGACAATACGTTACTCTGCCCATCTTTCTGTAATTTTCTGTGATCCAAACTAGGTTCTCCCACTTGTATGGTAAGAGTCTTAACCAGTAAACAATCTCTGCCATTCCTAATAGTCTTTACTAATGAGTTCAAATGGAAAGATTATATTGTTATGTCAATACTATAATATTAATATGCGTCATATTTTAAAATTAATAATAATTCTCCAGTGGAAAATCATGGAAATATTTCCATCAATGTCAAATAAAAAATACCATAAACAACTTTCAAGACTACTTCATCAGTGAGATCTAATGAGAAAACTGAGAGGTGAAAATATTGGGAAAAAAATGGTAATATATTTATTTGCTGTTAGATCATATTATGACCATTATTCCAAATAAAAACAGAAAACACAAAAAAACAATAAATTGGTAAGATAATTTAGTAAGTTACATAAATTAATTATCAGGTATGAAAAATCAACAGCTAGTGCATTCAGATAAATTATTACTAGAATTTATAATAAAAAATTAACATACTTCCAAAAATCATGGATCACATAAAGCCTAGATTAACTGTAGGCAGAAAGTCAAAAACCATACAAAAATTTTGTACTAATTTTTGGAGAGGTAGAAAGAAGGCAAAGGAACATACCTGTGTGGCTGTGTTTAACGGTGCACACTGTAGCTTTACTGAGATAAGAATGGCAGAGACGTTGAGGAGCTCTCTTGTGCTGGGTCAAAGCAGTGAGAGATGTCTTAAAATATAATACTTCAACTGAGACATGAAAACTCAGAGCTTCTCTTGGCTGGAAGTTAAAAGCAGGAGTTTCAGAAATAGAAAGTACTATATTAAATCACACTGGCTTCTCTGCGACTAGTGATTGACCGGGCACAGAGGAGCCAATCACACGAAGGAAACTGTGGGGACAAAGAATTTTGTATTCGCCTCTGTACGGAAACAGTGCCGGTGACACCCGCCTTGAAAACACAGTGTTGTTGACTCTCCATGACTTTGGATAATTCTTAGGTGGAGACAAATAATAGAACCCCAAGTACAGAGAATACTCCAAATTCTCAGAAGTGGTGTAACTCAAGGCATGCACATCGTCATACACTTATTTTTGATAAATCCCCCATGTAATTTGAAATGATGTATATAGTCAAAGGGTAACATAAGTGTTAAAATGTATAATTAATATTGTCCATGTCACAACTGCTTTCTTGTGAAGCATGATAAATATTTCTTTAAATAATATTTCTCTATTTTAATTTGCTGTTGTTATAGCTTGTTAGAATTATTCCCAAGAAGTTCTATGAAGTATATAAAATTCTATTAAGTATTAAGCCTCCCAATGTATGTAAACATTTAATCTACAAAGAAACAAAAATTTATCTAAAATATAAATTCATAGTTAGTGAATTGAAAGAGTCAAAATTAAAATGTTAGGAAAATTGCTAATCTCTTTCACAAATAAACAATTCTTGAGTTATTAATGTTAAGTATTTGTATAAAATAATGTACCAATTGCTTAATGGCAAAGAGACATCCAGTATTCTGAATCCAGATGCCTGAATATAGAACATCGCAAATCCCAACAGTGTTAAATGACTGACCACAGAGGTGGGATGTTTCAGCATCCATTATGTGTGTCCCTGAATTTGGTGAGGGAAATACTAAAATATTTTTAGATTTTTATTGAATTGATAAATAAGATGTTTGTAGTACTCCTATCAAGTCAGAAAAGCAAATGTCACAGAAAAGGTAAACACCAAGGGAACTTTGTAATCAAATATGGTAGGTAAGATATTTACAAAGATGTAATGTATTCCTTCTAGAAACCCATATCCAATATTTCTAAGGGAAACTTTGCTTGCCCCATCCCACTCCCTGCACTCTCTCCATCCCACCTCCTTCATTTTCTCCCTTCCTCCCAGCAGCACACCCTACCTTGACTTTGTCCTTTCCCAGTGTTTTAAAAGACTCTAACATTTTTATCATTAGTCTGAGCAAATAGAATTTTCAAAGAATGCTTTCCATCTCCCTTCCATTTATTCCACAACTTTCAGAAATGCATTTTATTTTTGGATAAAAAAGTCTTCATCATATTTTCTAGAACTCTTTTTCTGACATTTAGAATTCAATGATGATTGAGCTCTCTCTCTCTCTCTCTCTCTCTCTCTCTTCTTGTCTTTTTGTCCTCAGTGGATATGGTAGGTCTAATCTTTCCTTTCATATGACATCCAGGCAGAGAAACACACAATGACTATTATACATGCACAGCAATTATAAAGCCACATTGTTTATAGAATAACATGTGTGGTTTCTGACTAATTTTAGTGTCTAGCAATTAGATAACAAAAGAATCATTTATTTATTGGAGCTGTGTTAACACCCACAGATTGGAGAACAAACTTGATTAACATAATCATGCGGAAATTTAAATGTGAACCCTATCTGAAAATCATCAGCTCTGGGAATTTTGTGTGAATGCTTTCCTCTCTTGAATATTTGTCTGTAAATCTCTAAAACATGAAAAATAATGGCTCTCCCATTTAGATATATTAAGTGAAGATTCACATATTTGCATGACTAAGGTTGGTGTATTAGTATAATTTTACACAGTAATTATCTATGTGTAAATGAAGCTATTGTATCTTGTATCTATGGAATTAGCCAGCTTAGCTATAAACCATCATATGTCGATTTTTGTGAGTAGTTCATGCATGTGTGTGTAGACAGTGGTGTGTGAGTGTGTGTGTAGATACTACAGCACACATGGGTCATACAAGAGGATACAAAGTTGATAATTTTTCTATCAGTTCTGCCGGCTTTATTTTGGTGGTAGATAAATGAATAAAAATAAAATAAATGTGTAAGTGTAAAACCAATGGTAAAGCTTCAGAATCACTGCCATGATTGTATAAAAGTTCATGGAGATGTATAGGGTTAGAGGTCCAAGTGTTTGTGTGGCTACCTTAATTTAGCTGTGTGATGTTTTTATTTATGAATTCATCACAATAAAGTGATTTTTATTTAAAAATTAAAACATAGAAAACTAAAATGGTGGCATTTTTTATATTCTTCATTTTTAAAGAATAAATACAGCTTGTTTTTCGAGATGTAATTTTATTAGTGTTGGCCTTTCAATATGCACACAGTCATACCATCTACAGACTTCTGGGAATGGCAAGGTAATAGATTTGACTTTATTATTCTTTTCCTGACCTTCAACAAGGTCTGAGCTTTCTTTGGGAGGAGAGAACCAGCAGTATCTAAAGTGATGAGAAACACAAGAGCATGGGCATGCCAGTGTGTGGACAAATGTGATGTAATTTGGGGTTTGATCTTGGAGTCAGCAATTCTTTTTGTTTTTGTTTTGTTTTATTTTATTTTAAAAATAATGACCTCTTGAAATTTGCAGGCAAATGGATGGATCTAGAAACCATCATGTTGATTGAGGTAACCCAGACCCAGAAAGACAATTATCATATGTACTCACTCTTAAGTGGCTTTTAGACATAAAGCAAAAAAAAATTAGCTACAATTCACAATCCTAGAGAACCTAGACAACAATGAGGACCTCGAGAGTGACATACATGGATTTAATCTACATGATAATAGAAAAACACAAGATCTCCAGAGTAAATCGGGAGCATCTGGACCATGGGAGAAGGTCGAAGGGGAAGAAGGAGGAAGAGAAGGGAGTGGAGAAAAATACATAGCTCAATAAAACAATATAGAAAATAGCTTTTAAAATAAATATTATAAAAATCATCTTGATAAACTTACAAAGTCAGTTTAGTTTTACTTCTTTGTTGTATCTATTTTTTCTGTTTATGAATAATATATGATCTTCCAGGGAATTAAACAAAATAACCATTCATTTAACTGTTCTGTAAGGCAAGGAAAGGCATGTAGAAGACCCAAGCACTATGACACAACTCCAAGTGGCTTCTAACTGGCTATAGTTAGAGGTAAGCCTGGGGTGAGTTTTGCCTCTCCCAGGTCTAAGAAAATTTAGAGAAGTGTTGGGATGCCACTGACCTGGTCAGCAAATGCACCTGCCATATTTAGGAGATGGCTGTTTGTATAAGCAAATCTGTGAGATATTCTGAGAACAGCAAGAGGAGGAATTTACTGAAAAGGAGATAAATGCCCTGCCCTTGAAGCTGGTAGGTCATCATTTTCTATTCATTCTCCTTTCCTGTCACTGTGTTTGCATTCATAAGAAACTCTCAATAAATCTGTGATGAGTGTGCAAACATTAATCACTCCATTCTTTCAACGTTGGTTATAGAGTTTTTAGACTCATGTGACTGATAATATTCATATTATAGTTTATAGGGATTGTAGATATGAATGTACAACATTTCTATTACACAGTTAGGGATAGTCAGTCAAAAGCCCCAAGGAGAAAACTAAGCAATATATTTAAGAAAGTCAAGATTTAGAACTTAGGTTTCCTTTTAAATAATAAAACACATTTCAAAGGCTAGTAATCTGTGCAGTGAATGGGAAATCCCACCTAAGTATTTTGGTAGTGGAGTGGCAGTTCCCCAAATGAGTCAGAGCACCAACTAATTACCCTTAAATAATGCAAACGAAGATCCCATATTACTAGAGATGGCAGCATGCAAAGACAGTATTGTCTCTCCACCTAGGGTAGAATGTGCCAGCAGAGAAGAAGAGATGAATCTTAAATGGACGGCTAATACTCCATATTACAAACTTGACAGATTATGACATCAGGCTGATACCCAATCCATCTGTTAGCTGTGCAGGACAGAGCACATATTGTCACAGTGATTAGGCCAGGTGGCACCTCATTTGATATCACAGCTGTCCTGAGCTTTCACTCTGAAACCCAACACCATGTGAAACATCCCTTGTTTGGGGTCATGCTGAAAAGAAAGAAGAGCAGCTGGGACAGATTCTTAACACATCTCATGTGGAGATTCCTTAGCTAGCATTCAAAAAATAAAACCTTTCTGTAGTTCGTAATGAGGGATGAAGATTTACAGCCTGAAGGTAGCTGTTTGCTTTAATATAGTATAGTTTTTGAATTTGTGATCAGCTCACCCAGTTATGCAAAGTGTGAGGTAACTAGGGCAGTGGAATTACAATTTGTAAGTCCTGCCTGCCTCTCTACATGGTCTCATATCTCATATTTAACTTTTCTTAAGGGAGTTATATGTGGGCATAAATGAATAAATAAATTCGTAAAACCTTCCTTCAGATTATGGTTTTAGGTTGCGAGGTAGATTGTTTCCTCCCTGACTGTGAGGAGGAGTATCACAGAACAGGACTGGTTAAGCCTACTCAAAAGCTGCAGTTTGTAGATTTTATCATGGTCCCCTACACAAGAGTGGTAAGGCTAAATCAACCCTAAGATAGATAGTATTTCAGTTTGGATTTCCTTATCCCCTCTTCTTGTTGAAGACAGGACTAACCTGCAGACCTTACTTCATGTCCACCCGCCATTGAAACAAGCTTCCTCTTAAAAGGAAAATATATATTAGAAAATTTAAAGTCAAAGATAAACTTCTGATGATAAAAATTGCTTTTTGTCTGACAAGGGCCTAGAATAAGAAGTGTCATCTCAGTAGAAGATTGTTCTTCTTTGAAGACAGACTAATCTTGAAGGCCTGCATGTAGGCCATTCGTCCTCTCTCTGCATTTCCGCTTGAGAGATCCCTTTTTATTTCTCTGGTTTCTCGGTTTGCTCCAGGTTTTATACTCTGAAAATCTGAAGCTGTGCTCTTCTATGTTAAGCCCATGTTCTGAAAAAAAACACCAGCACATTTAATAATGAGTATATTTAATAGATGAAAAGTTATTTCTAAAAAGTGAAAAAAATAAGATGTCACAGAGCAGGGTGACAGTCCTATAGTCTAGGCTTTAGTGCATGCTCTTGTCTGATGTACAGCAAATCTCGATGATACAAAATCTCTACATAATTTGCTTAGACAATTTCAAGTTGATGATAAACTCAGATGTCTTCATGTACACCTACCTGTTTCTTATGGATAATAGTCTTTCTCACACTGGGTAACTCTTTTGAAATGCTAATAAAAAACAAAAGGAAACTCTGAACATTGAGTAAGAAAGAGAACTTGAGAAGGAATTAGAAAAAGCTGGGTTGTAAGCATGTGGAAAGTAGCAAAATAATCCATGAAGGTAGCATTTCTGGTGCTGGGAAATACTCAGTTCTGTAAAGAAGGCAAAGGCAGGAAGTTCACCTCTGATACCATACCGAAGTATGTTCTAAAGGGCCTTCCCATTCATTATTTATTCTTTAAGGTATGGTGCTTTCACTGATGCCCTGTTGATGAAGCGCTACACTGTGTGAAATTTGGTGTTGCTGTGTATTTTCTCCAGTAGAAACAGAACAATTTCTGTGGTATGTTAGAGCTGCCGGAACCTCTGACTTGTATTACTCTCTTAGGTATCGCCAGCTTTGTCTTTAACTCAGCAAACTTCTCTCATGTCAGGTTTTCCTTAACCAGGTGTAATCTGTCTGTATAAAGCACTATGTCAGTTGCCTTTTCCAATATTTTGTTCCCTTACAGATTACCTTAATATATATTTGTAATCTTAAATGATAACAATTTCAGCATTGTTCATTTGTCAAGGAATAATTGGGCTAAACACGGTAAAAATATGGATTTTAGGTATGAGATGGAGTTTTGGGTTGTGATTATGATGACTCATCAATGGCTTTTGGAAAAAATAATCATTTTCTAGATATTGATTCTACACGATCCATGAGCATGGGATGTCTTTCCATTTTATAGTATCCTTCTTTATCTTTCTTCAGAAGTTTAATGTGTTCCTTGTAGATGCCTATTACCTCCTCTTTTAGGTTTAATCCTTGATTATTAATTTTCCTAGAGGGTCTTGTGAATGGTAGTGTATGCATGATCTATGTCTCTGTATTGTTTTGTGTAAGTTAATTCTGTGTCTTGCCACATTGCTGAAGTTGTTTATTGTTTTTCAAAGTTTTCTAGTATAATGCATCCCATTTCTTGGGCACAATATCATGCCTCTGTAAATAGTGATAGCTTGAGTTCTTATTTTCGTGTTTGTATCCCTTTAATATCCTTATTGCTAAATCTAGAGCATTGACTACAATATTGTCAAAGAGTGCGATGGGGAATATCCCTCTCATGTTCCTGACCAGTGCATTGCTTCAATTTTCTCCATTTATGATAATGTTGACTATGGGTTTCTCAGATATCACATCAATTATATTAAGGTATTTTCCCTCTAGCCCTACAAACTTTTGTTATGAAGTAATGTTGAATTTTGTCAAAGATTATTTTTGCACCTATTGCGATGTTCATGTGATTTTTTTGTCTTTAAATCTATTAAGTTATTTATTACATTTATTGACTTGCTTTTGTTGCCCTAGTTAGTTTGATGTCAACCTCACATAAGCTAGAATCTTCAGACAGAATGGAGCATCAGTTGAGAAAATACCACTATAAGACTGTGCTATTGGCTAACCTGTAGGACATTTTCTTATTTAATGATTTTTGGGGCAGGAGCCAGTCAATTGTGGTCGGTGCCAGCCATGAGCTGGTGGTTCTTGGTTCTATAGGAAAGCTGGCTGATAAAGTCATGGTGAACAAGCCAGTAAGTACCACTCTTCCAATGCTTCTACATCAGCTCCTGCTTCCAGGTTACTGCCCTGCATGAGTGCCTATTCTGACTTCCTTCAATAATGAACAGTGATATGGAAATGTAAAACAAATAAACCCTTTGTTCCCCAAGTTGTTTTGGCCATGGTGTTTATCATAACAATAGCAACCCAAGCTAAGAAATATGTAGAGCCATATCTACATTTCAAGGTTGTGGTGGATATATGGACTACATGCAAATGTGTTTATAAACAGACATAAATAGTTTAAGTAAAAATTTTCCATCTAGAATAACAATATTCCCTCCAAGAACCATAGACCATTTAATAAAATTCCTAATACCAAACACGAGAAGGCTTTTTTAGAGTAGTTCATCAGGGCTGTCCAAGTGACCGCCAAAGCATATTAGCTAATATCTTTTCCCTTAGTCACCTAGTCACCTACCTGCCAGTCCAGAGGTGTGTGTGTGTGTGTGTGTGTGTGTGTGTGTGTGTGTGTGTGTGTGTATGTTTGTGTGTAAGGGGGGGTGTTTATGAAAAAAAATGCTGAAAGAATGTGTATCCTTTGTTGCCTGTGTAGTCCTCTATGCTACTTTCAAGCTATAATATACAATGTAACACACTGGAATATCAACACTTAGTTGTAATGTAACAAATGTATTAAATTATAATAAAGAACACTTAAGTATGTTAATGTTTTCAAAATACATGAATTATATACATTTTAACATCAAAATTCCTCTTTGTGAATTATGACAGTCTTCTCTAAATAGTTTACTTCTATTCTTTATTGGCCTGTGATTTTACCATGATATACACAATAAGGTGTTTTTGAAAGACAATTGGTTCAGACTGAACAAATCATCACCAATGGAAGCTAAGATTTTGCCATGGTGTTCCAGGCTTGGAGAGTTAAAAGGGTGTTACTCACTGGCAAGTAGTTGAAGTAATTTGGTTACAAAATTTATGAAGTAGCATTTTGTAATTCAATTTGAATGTTAAATCCTATTGGAGAAAGACTGCATGTATTTTGCTCAAGTGATATGTTTTAAAATGAAGTTCTGAAATGTCGTCTTCACTTTGTAATTCTGATGAATAGTTATTGAATTCCTGTTCTAGTACACCCTTCCTTCAGAAAAGGACTTATTCTTAGCTACAGAAGAAAAATCCACTTCAGCAATGCCTTTGACCTGTATGCAAGAATCTTTAAAAAAACATGTCTTTGATATATCATGTTTTATACTGTGTAAGAGGGGTTTTGTCTATTAGAGACCAAATGTATATGGGATTAATTCATACGTGTGCATCAGAGGACAAGCAGGGATGCTTGCTACAGGAGGAGTAAATAGAGCCATGATAGAAAAATGCCATATATACAACAGTAAGTTTTACAATTGAACAGGAGGGAGGGTTTTTTTATGTGAAACTATCATCTTTTACTTATTGAATTCTGAGACCTTGATATTGAGATGAACAATTTTGTGTTCTAGGGTAACCTTCCCTGAGATGATTTCACATATTTTACTAGTAATTGAACAACATGACCCGGTGCACGTCACTACCAATACCCACTCCTCTCTAAAGAGGACTAGAAATGAGCATAGTTTTGGAAGTACTATTACCGTTGGCTTTGTTGATATTGTGTAACAGTTACCAAAACACCATGATTTTATTTAAATGAATTCAAAATCTTCTAAAGTGCTGAAGAAACAAAAAAAAAATTCCTTTCTGGTTTTGTTATCATATACAAGGACCTCGTGAGACCAGGATTGTTCAACAACAAAAGCCTGAGAAGATAAATTAAAGCTTGGAAGGGCATTTAAATAGTAAATATGTGCTTCCCTTGGAAAACATTGCGCTTGTTCAAAACTTAGACCTGAAGTTTCTCTTAGGAACAGGGTTATAATGCCTTGGACTTTAAAAATAATGTGCTATTTTTAATATTAAGAAATTCCTTAAATAAATTAATTTGTTAAAGATACACAATAAAATCCAAAACTCTTTGTATGTTATATAACAATGACATACCTAACCTCAAGAAAACTCATACAATGCATAGATGTCCCTATGTTTGAAATATGAAGAGATGGGTCCAAATCTGCAACTTGATATTTGCAGTGAGCAATGAGTAGAGTCGACATGTTTCAAGGTTAGTACTTATAGACCGATCTCATTAATTTTAATGACCAACTGCTATTTATGTATTGACATACCTTTATTTATTTAGCTAGTCCCCAAATGATAGGCATTTGCCTTGTCTCACAATCTTTCTAAAGGCAAGCAAAGGAACTGTGAAGTTTCTTATGTGTATCTTCAGAAAACTAGGCTGATTTTCTGTGTCAGAATCTAGAAAAATAATCATGAATCTAGCTAATGAAACAGTTTTGGATACTTTAACCAAAAGTATTACCATAATTTAATAATCCTTCAAGTCTAATTGAAGTCATTTGAATTTGTTTTCCCCCCGAATGCTTGACAGGCAGAAATATTTAAAAAATGTTTATTTACATTATCTTGCTTTATAACTTATAAAACTGCACCTTGGTGGTATGACACCATTAAATCTACAATTATATTGTATGTTAATATATAATTTCAAATCACATATCTGTGTGTAATAATTTCTGAATTCATTCTCAATGTTGATTTTATGCTGTCCAGAAAGTTTTTGTCTAGAACTCTATTGTTTCTCTATGTTCTCCCTAAGTTTTAGCACATTCAAATACATTTTAGTTAATTAATACTTTTCTGTCACAATTTTAATCAACATAGCAACTTAAAATTCATTTGTATTAAGCAGCATATAATATAGCTTCAAGTTTGCAATCTAGTCTGTCTTTACCTCCTCATTTCTCTATGATCTGCCTTCTGTCTTCATTAATTCCTTCCTTCCATTGTGTTCCAATTAAGACAGCTATTCCTATAATAGACCATGTAGTTAAGAGTACCTTTTGGTTTTTATCTTTTCCTATTTTCCAGTCATTTGTAACTGCACTTTTGCCTCAATGAATTTCTTGGTTTCTGGAGACTTTTCCTGTGTCTCATTGCTGTTGTCCTTTTCATAACCCGGTATGATTTCCATGTCATTAGTTTCAATATCCAAATGTAGTATGTCTACTTGCTTCTTCTTCATATAAATATCTTTTATAATTATATTCAAATGATATACTTTAAAGATATAAGGGTTTTAGAAAGATGTTTCTCCATGAAAGATGGTGAAATTTATTTTCCTAACTTGTACGTAAAAATCATTAATATTTCATATCTTTAGGACAAATAAATTTTTATTATACTTAAAAGTTTCTTATAATTTTTCAATATCTTAAACTAATATTTTCCTCTATGCAGACATTTGCCAGCATTTTCCTTTGTGTTATAAATTTGTTGGGGCATTTTGATAGTATTCACATTTTATTTTAATTCTTCATTCTTTCCTTACAAAGGTTGATGCATCCATAGTCATCACTATTGGACTTTGTGCTTAGTTCCTGACAAGGACAAGAAATACACTTCCTGCTCATGTGTCTTGCTTTTGCTGTGAACAATTGAAAGGTTGGTCTAGACAGGAGTCACGGAAATACATGGTTTGGCTTGAAAACTTGTGTGTCCTCTCTGTCTCTTACCATGCTCTGCTCATGACTCCCATATATGTCATCAAAAATATAAAAGACTAAACATGATAGGAAGGTCATGGCATTTCGGATTTTATCTTGTGTGGCAAGATGCTGCAGAAATGTGCCTAAATCAGAAGCTAGCTCCAAAACTGGGTTGCTAATGTCATGAAAACTAAATATATATGGTTTTGGCTTTCAGTAAATGTGACAGACAGCAATGAAAATATGATGGCAGGGAGGATAACTGGGAGCTCTGCTGTGAAGTGAGAAGGATCTGGTGAAACCATCACCTCTGATAACCTGGAAGGCAGAAGATGAGTCTTATGAATTTGTAGTGTGGGATAACGAGGTTTAATGGCAGTCTATCAGCTGCCTTTGGTGGTCGTTAGGAGACGCATTTGAAATAGTGTCTCAAAAAGAATACTGGATATGATTTTGACATGTGAAGTTGATTGGAGTCATTTTTTTTCCAAACCTAAAATAAAAATTTGACAGAACTCTATTACCATTCTGGATTAAAAAGAGACTGTGAATACTGAACATTGGAAAAGGCAACTGGCCCCCAATTTTGGCCAGGCAGCAAGCAGGCTAAATTAAAAAAAAAAATACTCTCTCCTGTTGCCAGGCAGGATATGTTCTTCCCAGTCCTTCTCAAATGTAGTGGAGGAAGGACAGTGATAAAAGGTCCTGCAGGGATAACAGAGTGATGGCTCACACCTTCAATGCCGTAGTAAGAGGGAAGGCTAGCGGCCCTGTTCCATAAAGCGTAAGTGTGTTTCTTCCATTCTGTCTTTCTGATTAAGGCTTGAAAAGCTTTGTTGGGGTTAGAGGCTCAGTGCTTAACAGCATAGACTGCTCTTACAGAGGACCCAGGTTTGCTTCACATCGCCTAGTAGGCATCTCCTAGCTGTCCATACCTCCACAACCAGGGCATTTGATGCCCTCTTCTAGCCTCAAAGGGAAGCCATGTATGAAGTTTTTACACAAACATAGGAGCAAACATAACACCCATACATAAAGAATACTTTTTTAAAAGTATTTTAAGCGCCCCCCCCCCCCCATCGGCTACTCTTGCTGGGTAAAATGAAAGAGAGTGAATCTATCTATTTTAGTAAATGTTTTTCTGGATCAAAAGAGCTAAATATAGGTCCAAGGTTATAGACAAAGACTAACTGAGGAAAGGGGCTCACCTTTTGTGAGAGCTGAGTGAATAACTGAGAAAGACGATTGGTAGAGGTTACGGACAATTCTGAGCAATCATTCTCACCATATTCATTCTAGCAGCCTGTGTTCTTTGCCACACGACACTAATATTATACTCTGTTCTGATATTCTGAGCACTCGAACAGAGTATATAGAATATATAGAAGCATATTTTATTAAAGTGTGGTTTTCACATTATATGATTGTTGATCTTTTTGAATGTCCATTTTAGATTGTGATCCTACATTGTTTTCCTTTTATGAATGCCAAAAATTGAGTAATACTTTCTTCAAAAAATAATAAATTAGAACTACTCTTCCCAAAATATACAAAAAATTAAATCATAAATTATCAAATTTAATTATGACAAACTAGTTTATTTTATACACTGATATTTTTATATGTTTGTATGTTTTATCTTGTTTGTTTTTCAAAAAGTCCTCTTGAGTGCAAAAATTCAGTCACTTAAATTTGAAAAGATGTTTATTTCTGTTATTGAAATTTTAATGGAATGAATTGAGACATCAAAGATGAAGTTATTTTTCTGTGTAACCTTCAGTGATATCATTAATATTTTCTTCAGTCTAATGTTGCCTGCAGTTCATGTGATGAGAATCTTCTCATCCCTCCCTGCTATGTGCTCTCATTCAGACCTATGGTTTCCTCTGCTGAGTGCCCCTGAATTTTCCCATCATATCTGTGATGAAGAATCCTTTAAAAGCCACTATGGATTTTGATCAATCATAATTGATCATTTCCATGTAAAATTTTATGCCATGCAGTTAAAAAAATTATACCCTCTACATAAACTTAAAATAAGCCAGTTTTTTTCATTTATTTCATTGTTCATTCCCTCTGTGGTTCCCATTAAACACTGTAGTTTGAGGAATAAGTTCTAGTTGTGTTAATTTCTCTCTCATGATTTCCATTTTTTTACCCTCTCTCCACTCTGAGAGATTGCCATTGTTTTATATGCCAGGTCAGTCTATAATATACAGCTAAGCCTATTGTTACTTATCTTGGTTTATACATGAGTTCAGCATCAGCAACAGCAGAATCCTCAGTGGAAGTGATATATTCCCTTCATTCCCTGCGAGTCAGCTCCTTCTGTAATCACCTGTCAATCACAGTATAGGATTACTGCTTTTGCTTTCAATATTCTCTCTACAGCCGCTTTTTATATTGTGCATTTACCACGTCTTATTTTTTCAGTAAGTTCTTATTTATTCTTTTCACTTAAAATCTTCTTTCTACATATGTAGTAATTGTAACAATTTTGAGACACAATTTTCTTGTTTATATCTATGTTTATTTTGTTTTGTTTTATCAAGGACTAAACTGATAATGTTAAATTCTACTAGTTTTGCTATATAGAAAGGTGCACTGAACAAAACTGTACTTTTTTTAAAAAAAGCATAGCCATCTTTGTTATTCAACAGTTTAAGAGTCAGATAAGGGAATGATGCCATATACAGATTGGGTTTTCCTATCTCAAAAATAATCAAGATGGGTTGTTGTAGCTGTAACTATGGACAATCTGAGCTAGATAATTCTTGCTCTGGGACTTTCTGCCCAGGTAATTCTAGATTGTGTCTAGTTGACAGTTAAACTACACAGCTCTACAAACATGACCATTGCAAGACCAAAAGCATGAATAGAAAATAAATCTTGCATGTACAAACTTTTCTGATGAGAACACATGAATGTTGGGTCACTAAGGGAGATCACTAAAGACCATCTCAAGATAAGAAGATGCTTGTTTAACTTCTGTTTAACAAAGACACTGCACTGATGAACAAAACACTAAAAAGTTAAACAACATAAAAAATTCAAACAAATCCTTAAGTTTTGCAATAGCTGCCTTTTGTTGCTGTGACGCTATTGGTTTTGGCTGCAAATAATGTATCCTTTTATGTTAGAGGAATGCAGCCCTCTATGATTGTCTCTTTGTAGTAGTTTTCTTGCTATTGAAGTACTCACTTGTGTAGTGACATTTATTTAAGAGTGAATTCTCAAAGACTTGTAGAATGAGTACAAGGAGAAAAGTGAGGAAGAGTTTTATGAGGCAATAATCCAGTTCCCTTATTACAAAGCCCTAACCAGCCTTCAGCCTTATAGTTTATCCACACGGGAATCCAATTATGGCCTCATGAAACAGCTCGGTGCCCCTATTATGACTTAAATATAATTGTGTTTAAAGACCTTGTTGATTCCATTTAGTAGAATTCGTTTTTCATCTTATATCACCCGAGCAGTGCCTTCTAATAACCTTGATGATATTTTGATGTGTGCCCAATTATATTTTCAAGATGAAAAGCAATGCTTTTTAATGTCAAGTTTGCAGTAGGCAAAAATGTCTCTGGTCTTTCTTCATTTAATCTTATAGCTCACACTCTCTCTTTTTCTCCCCAGAGATAATTTGCCTAAACTTAGTAAAAGTTAATTATTTCTTCATTCTGACTAACACAGTGTGAAAATAAAAGAAATTTTTATCTTGTGTATTCATTATCCTTAAAGAAACTTTCATAGTGCCCATCTGGTTTTCAGTGATATTCATTAAATATCATATATTCAAACATAAGATTATATATATAATATATACCCAAATTACACCATTTTAGGATGTGTAAGTATGCTCAATTCATCTAATACACCAAATATTAGTATCCTATGCCTTTAGAATTGGAATATTGTGACAAAAATACATGAGAATTAGATGACCTCTATTCTGAGTTAGTTATTTGCCTGTGTGCCTCACTCAGTAGTCAGTATTTCTGATATATATATATATATATATATATATATATATATATATAGTATTGTATCTGTTATTCATTACACAAATATAACAACTCATAAAAGAAAGATCGTTGATAAAAGAAATCCGTGAGGAAATCTGGCCAAAGATATTTTTGTAGCAATTAAAGATCATGAGCTACCCAACAGGAACAAAAATTATCGTCTTCATACATCTTCATAGAATGAATTTTGACATTCAGACAAGAAAATGGATAAATTTGAGATTGAGTCAAAACTCATAACACATTATGGAGATAATTGCACGGTCTCCAGTTTTCTTTGGCTAATTTATTTAAAATGCAATTGGTAAGAACCGGGGAATTTGGTTTTCTGTCAATATTGCTTTCAGTTTTAGATAACTGTTTTATTTATATAATTACTTTATTGCATTATAGCAAGATCCATAGATGTTATGCTTGGCTCACACACTTTCTTCCTGTAAGGTGTGAAGCGTTTCCTAGGCACGAGCTACATGATCGCCCATTCTCAACTGGACAATCATAGCGTTAACTCATGGGGTTCAGATTTTGTTTTTTTTTGTTTTTTTTTTTTCTCAAGATGATACATTTTGCTAAAGTTTATAAAATAAAACACCTCACAAACTCTGTTTTTCATATAAGAATCTGTGTATCACTTAGGAATAAATCTTGGGTTTCTTCTTAAAGACTTTAACTTAAAAATCATCCCAACATCCCAAATGATGTGCCAATTTGAATTCTGCTAAACACAAGAAATGTTGTTTACAAAGGGCATGGTTCCATTCTGAAGGCGTGTTGCGGTCTAGAGTGTTTTACTCTCTATTGGATTTAGTGTTATTCATGAATTATTTTTAAATTTTATTATTGGTTAGAAGTTGGTGTGTTTAGGAAGGAGATTGAAGAGGACTTGGCCTTCAGACTTCCGTAAAAAATAACTGTGACTTCTTGATCAGAATATAACTAATACAGAAAGAAGCAAACGTCTTGCAGTTTTCTGGCTTTCTGCAACGGAGGCTTTCAGTTACTTGCTCAATTACTTGTCAGTCTAACCCAGCGTCAATTTTCCTTAAAAACTAATGAGGAAAATGTCCTTCTAGGACACACTTTCAAAGAGAGTTTTACTCAGCAACATCCTAATTGAGGGAGGTCTTAAAGAGGAAAGATTCCTAGACGAAAGATCTTGAAAAAAAAAATCTATTAAAAACCCCATCCTTTACTTCATCATAAACATGTGCGGACTTGACTAACCAGCTTCATGGAATTTTTAGAAAACAATTTTTCTTACAAACAAAGGGAACCAGAGCCAAATCTGTTCACTTTCATTATGTTACTCCTTCATCTTTTGACGCAGCACTACGAAAGCTCTGAACATTTATGTGCTAATATTTTCCTGTTCCCTAGGAAAATGACATCAGAGAAGTTTACAGGGATCATTTCCATCTACCTCATAGGGGTGTCATGAAAATATCCATTAACATTTACAGAGTTCTTTGAATTCTTCAAATGAAAGACGCTACATAAGAGCAAAATAAATACTTTTAAAAGCAACATTTGAATAATTTAACTGTGAACGAATCAAACACATACGCACTGGATTTATGCAAACACAGCCTGGATCTAAATTGAAGTTCTTGGCTAATACTGCTTTAGGTTTTATAAATTGGAAATACTTTAAACACGGTTGACATAGTCGCTCTTTGCTAGTCTTAGATAATTCGAGGAAATAGTACTTACAGTTATTCAAAAGAATCATTGAAGAATCATTCACATTTCTAATAATGGTCTCACAAATTCTCAGGAGAAGCTCATGTTGTTAAGATTTACTTCAGATCAACATTAATTATTGGTTTTATTAAAGATTAATTGCATATAATATTTTTTATTTTCTATTTATTCAATTAATATTTGATTACAGATAATTTTAGACTTTATTACACCTAGTAGAATGTACAAAAATCTTACCAAAAAATTTCTTTGTATGCTAAAACACTGAAAAAATTTGAGTTGGCTCAAAGATCATTGAAGTGAATCTCCAGTCTTGGAAACTCAAATATTATATTTTATGGGCCACAAAAAGTTGGAGGAATAGACGAAGCAGTCACTAAAGAGTTGTGGCAGAAGTTGCCATTAATGAACGTTATATGCAGACCAAGTTGATGCGACATTAGACATTTTCAATTAAAGGTCATTAGACATTTTCGATTAAAATGATTTTCTTTCTGAAGAGAACATTTTTTGCCAGACTAACACAACTAATGTTTTATATTCCTGTTATTTCCTTTAACACCACTGAAAAATATCCACTTAAAATTGAGAATTGCAACTATAAATAAACTAAGATTCCTGTTCTGAATTGCACTCACTCCAGGTTGGATTCCAGTTAATGCTTGCAACTTTCCCTGCCTCTTTGTGGTGCAGTTTTGTTGCTCAGGTGGATAGAGTGTCAAATGTGGCCTACCTTTGAAAGTATTTCTCATATGTAATTCTATTAAATGAATCATACTTAGAGCTGGCAATGAAGGTGGCAAAAGAACATCATCAAGAATCAACCGTGTCCTAAGCTTCACCCAAGTAATTCGCAGAGACTGCACAAGGCAACATGAGTGCCTTGCTGATGATAAAGCAGTCCTAAGGAGGAAAGTATTCAAACTCTATTGGTTCAAGTTCTCTCCTAGCCAACCTGACTACCCTTTCCACCATAATGATCTTCCTGATGGCTTCTCATGGTAATGAGCTCAGGTACAAAGCATCTCTGGAAGCGATTACTTTGGTAGTAACTGGAAAGACGCTGGGTGTTAGGTGTCATGCATTCACTTTGTAGCACGGAGAACCCAATTCCACATGTTCACTGACTGAACTGTTGAAAGCTATGAGTGATTTCATTTCAACCTCAACAGGGAGAGAGACATTTGTGTGTGCTTTTGCCAGATTTTAGATTTTGATTTTATTATCTTTGCAATAGCTTTGCTTATTTTTTCATTCAATGTTAGAAACAATAGAAAAGGAGGAGAAAGGTAATTCATAAAAATACAAATTATTTATAATGAAATTGACACAGTAAAACAGTAAGAATGTGTGGATCCTTAGGTCAAAAAAAAAAAAAAAAAGGCCAGCTTAAAATCTGCTGTTTCTAACAGAGTCTAAATGGATGAATATTTATTCCAATCTATCTTCAAGAGAGAAAAGAAAACCAAGATGGAAACTTCAGTGGCACAGGCAGACTCTTCTGACTAGGTGAAGGTTTTAGGGTAAATGGTGAATAAATGCATATAAAAGGGGATGAGAAAGTCTTCTAAAATCATTTTTTGTTTTATTTGTGCAGATCTTTCATAGAAACCGAGTTAATGTCATCCTCCCCAAATACTAGAAATATCAACAAACAACCTCACTTAAAACTAAGTAAAATTTAGAAGGCAGGTTTTAAGGTATTTTTGCATTTCTGATGATCACTCCAAAAGCCATGTAGTTTGAGATAGAATTTTCAGTATCTCTGCCTTTCTTTTTAAATGGACAAGTAACTTCAGACCTTTATACTCTTGAATATGACCAGATCACATTTATAATACCTGGTTTGAACTCTGTAGTTCAGAACAAATGGCTGTTCTAAGAGGAAAATAAAATCATTCATGGGCCACCTTATAAATAACAATTATTCATAAGCCATAAACTTTTATAATTTTCTCACAATGAGGATAATGTTGCCTTACAGAAGCATAGGATAGGATTTTTGCAGATTCTCAGTTTTGCTATTTTAAGATTCTGGTTCTTTGTGAAATGTGAAGTTTTGTGAACTTGCTTTGGATGTAGCTTGTCGCAAAGGCCAAGGAGAAATCCAAAACTCTTGTGTGTGTGTGTGTGTGTGTGTGTGTGTGTGTGTGTGTATGTGTGTGTGATATATTCTTGTTACCATCCATGACCTCTTCATTGAGAAGAGAGAGAGGAAGGAAGAAAGAAAGTGAGGTATTTCTCTGATGACAAGTCAGTTTAAGAGAACCCTCTGATCAATGAGCATACTCTGCAAAGGCAAGCAGTTCTGGTTTCTTTTACAAAAATAAATAACGCTAACATATTGTTGATGGCTTGTAATCTTTTGAAAGCGTGGGTACATGTTCTCAATAAGACTTCAGAAAGTTCAACTTGATTTTACATAAGGACTTCATTTGTGGAGTATAAAAATATCCTCGGTTAAGTTAATGGCTAGGAGACAGGAAGTGAAATTCAAGTGTAATGTTTTATTTGAAAAATTCATTTAAAAAGACATGTTAATAAACACTGAATTACTAGGCAAGAGTTGATTTTCTTAAATGGCCAAACATTTAAGACCATATATGACATTATTATTCTCTTTACTGGATCAGCAGAGGTACTGATGTTGAAATTGCGTAATGCTGGAGCCTCCCCTAGCTTAAGAAGTCGCAGTGGGAAAGATATTCAAGTATAAATCGCGTGCAAAGTATAAAATGCTAAGAATAAGGATAATAGAATTTACCAGTTACCCATCAGAGCCTATCTGACCCTAGGTGTGGAAACACATCAGCTCATGCTCTGCCTCGTTCAGCGACATGTTTGTGGAGCTGAAACTGTTGACTCTGATGAATGTGGCTATGTTAATGATTTCCAGCATCTCTTATGTAGCATGAAATGAGCTCATTCTGCCCTTTGGTCACAGTGTTTTACAAGCAGCTAACTGAATAACAGTAATAATTAGCTTTAATATAGTTCTCATCAAAGAATTTTAAAGTGCTTTGGCAAAGAATGAAACTGCACAGGGTTCGGGAATGCAGAGGCTCGGCTGTTACTTACATGGCTGAAGTGAAGCTCTAAGGGCTTAAGTGACTCTCCGCAGATGTATGCAAAAATCAGTCAAAGATTCATGAGTTAACTGGAGGAATCCTGGCTCCGACTTCATTGATCCAAAACTGGACCTCATATTTATTAGAGAGACATATTTGTCTTTCAGAGCCAACCAGAGGCATGCATTTCTTACAGCTCTACCTCAGCTTCATAATGAATAATAAAAAAAGAATTGGCAGGGAATGAGAAAGTTGAACTGATAGATGTGTAATGAGGTTGGCAATTTTTTTCAAATATGGTAGGCAGAAATAATATTTTTTGCATCTATGACTCTTTTTTAGTATACTTTTAATCTTCATTGTTTATAGAGAATATGCTTATTGGTGAACAAAAGAGTAGACATTCTTTTTCCTATCCAAATATTTAGGATTAGACTTTATTTATTATTTTTAGTAGATGGATAAACATTGAGTAATTCTGCAGCAAAAAGGAAAACCCTGGACATTTCTTCTATTTATTCTTGTTTCACCTAGGAATAGAAGCAATGGTTCACCAATTACTATTCCCTTAAGTAAGAAATAGGAAGTAAAGGCTTCACATAAATACACATCTCCTTACTAGGGGACATAGACATACAAAACAGACATGTACACTCACAAAGGGAGACAGAGAAATGAGAAAGACACAGAGAAACAGAGATAGAGAATATTATTTGTTGATTGTTTTCATGGAAATTATTTTTTTCAATTTTGTTACTAATGCAAATGTTTTATTTGCATTGTATTCTTTACTTATGAGATTAATAATCATCCTTTGTAATAATCTGCTATATTAAGTCTAGATGACTTTAAAGATCTATAATATTTATTTTCTTGGAGCTGTCTGGATATCGAGTCTAAATAATATCTCATGCTGTGCAAAACATCTGTTGGGTAAATGCTGAAAATTCAATGGAACTGATGACCTTTTTAAAATTTTTGCTATTTTTGTTTGGAGACAACAGCAGTGAAAATATTACATTGACTAAGATGAGTTTTCTCTCTTTCTCTCTTTGTCTCCCTTTCTTCCTCCCTCCCTTCCCCTTCCTTCCTTCCTTCCTTCCTTCCTTCCTTCCTTCCTTCCTTCCTTCCTTCCTTCCTTCCTTCCTTCCTTTCTTTCCTTCTTTCTTATTTTTCTTTCTTCTTTTAATGGTGAGTTCAGGTTCAGTATGTCCTTACTCCATGGACATAAGATAAAAAGTGATAAAAGTGGACACAGTGTACCCTTCTGTGTTCCATGTGTGCAATGAGCAAATGTATCTAGATATGGTGAGTGAAACAAACTTATTTAACAGCAAATGCTGGTTCAGAAGAGAATTAGAAGAGGTCACTGGCTAACAACCAAAGTACAGGTAGTAAGTACCAACTGATGATCAGAGTCTTGGCTGTTTAGGATTTTTGAACTATTTAGGTAGCTTAAAGGTTTGTTTCATAAACTGAATTATGTAAGAAGTTACATAAAATTTTTCCACCATAAGAGAGATGGTGATATTTATAAGCATCTGACAGATGTGCTATAAGAACTTTCTGTCATGGTACTTCCAATTAAATCATTCATTAATCTTGTATTTCTAATTTTTGATTAAAACCTTGACTTAAACATAGCATGCACATGTGTTGATATGCAAAAAAAAGGTTGAGTCTTATCTCAACTTAATTTTTGTGCAGTGTGTGTAATAGGCATTTGTGTCTATTTTAGTTTTATATTATATCAGGGCAATTTCTTTTAGAAAACAGGACAGTTTGCAGATAAAGAGTTCCACTCTCTGAAAAAAAAAGAAGAAAATTATTGAGTGTCAAACAAATTTGAGATTGCTTTAAGTATCTCACTTTTAGAGTACCCAACAATATTCTGATTGATTAGGAAAGAGTTTAACCATGGCAACTGCATGGATCAGTTTAACCCTTCTCCCCCTCTTCATCCATCTTGGAATGAGATAATGAAGTACGACTACTGTAGGAGAGATGTCACTCCTCGCTGAAGAATTCATCTGTGAATAGCTGCCGATTTCATGGTGTACAGCAGCATTTAAGCATTATTTATGGTTTGAATGAGGTTAAACTTTTGGCAGTATTGCAGAGTGCAGGGGGGGGGAACCTACTTGTAGAATCGCTATACATTTTAATAGAAGTAGATCCAGAGTGTTCATCTTTTTAAAACGATAATTGAACTCATTGAAATATTATTAACTAATACAATCTACTTTACTTTTAAAACCCAGGCGAATTTTTTTCTTTAAGATCGATGCTTTCTCAAGCTACTTTTCCCACTTTATATTTGCTGAGAGGGAATTCATATACAGACCTTACATTATATTATCTCTTATAATATAAAGAATTGCTAAGTTACATAAAAATAAATTCTACTACTTAGTACATCTTTCCAGGTTCAGATGTGTTCCTTGCTGTAGCATGTTTTCATGTGAAGTGTCTAGTCTTCTTTGTAACGGATCCATATTACATGTAATACGGAAACAGTTACAGAGTTTGAGAACACAAGGTTTAGCTAAACAGGAACTGTGCAGAATTAGATGCCCGAAACACATCACATGGAGATTAAAAACAAATGCAGAGACGTTCATAAAGTTTCATTAAATTGCAGCACACACAGAAAAACTCCATAAATGCTTCCTTTCATTCTTCCTTCTCCCGAGAGACTTATTCCTCACAGTATGGTAGCTGCCTTGGGTAATCTGTCTTTTCCTCCCACTGATTGAAACAGAAAATTAAAGCCAACCAAAAATATGTTCATGACCCATTATGCTTGTGTATTGTTACTGAAAAAATGAAACAGAATAAAACACCAGCAAACAACAAATAGATGGTCTTTGGCTGTTTAGGGTTACAATTTTGGATCTCAGAATTTTGGATATCATTTCTTCTCATGAAAAATAAACTAACAGAATTAACTTAAGAAGAAAAGTATCTTTTTTAAAAGGATAAAAATTATTTATACATACTAATAACATTAGCTTTCAGTGTTCCAAGTCTATACTGAAGGCTGATGACTGAAGTAGCCATAAGTACAATGTACATGAGAATGATGGGATGGCTTTGGGGTAGCAGTTGACTTAAAATGACTGCAGATTTGTTTTATAAGCATAGAAACAATGAATATCCACGACAAATAAATACAATACAATTTCAAATAAATCATAAAGTCCTAAAAGCAATGTAGATGTATGTAAAATAGAAGCAGCTCCATGGGTAATCTTTTTCCATATTAATTTGAGACCTCCTGGTGGGTTCCTGGGAGAGTGGAAAAAAGCAACTAATGCCCATTTTTCTGCAGCAGGAATGTCCCTGGAGATCCTTCGATAGTCCTTGGCTTTAATAACATACTTACTCTTTGCTTTCTGTCAATTGCTCAGACACCAACTTCCATGAGGTGACACAAAGGGGAAGTGGGTCATGCTCACTCTCTTGTATGTGTGGTAGTCTTCTGGTCTTGGTACTTTTCCTGACAGTTTGTAAATGATGGAAAAATAAGATCAACTGGAGAAATCTGAATTGTTAGTTTCAACCGGTTTTGAAGGTCAGCCTAGGTCAAATACCAAAATCCTACTCATGGCTCTGATAAACTTGAGCAATGGTGCCCTGGATTCTGGCAGTCACTCTGAGTTCTCTAGAGTAATAGAGTCAAGAAAACGTGCAAAGATATGTAATGCTAATGTAAGAAGTTGGCAGACATGATGGCAGAGGCTGGCAAGCCCCAAAGTCAGAAGAAGAGGAAATGAAAATCTTAGGAAAGTGAAGGGGAAGATCTGAGAGCCCCAGGACTGGGATTGGGGGAAGGTCCGGCTCCAGACTGCGGCCTAGCAGGCTTGAACCTCAGAAAGTCCTGAGGTTTTGACTTTGGGAAGAAGCATCGTGTGAGGATCCTGGGGGTGTTGGTGAGATATATTGGTGCACATATTTCAAATATATTCAGACACATTTCATTGTATACATGTATGAAATTCTCGCAGAAAAGAAAAAAAAATATTTTAAAATAAAAGATTCAAACAGAACATTGCCACTGAACATCCTAAAAGAAACCCTGAGGGTTGAGGTTGACTAGGTGCTTGGTATCCTGCAGTCCAATTTTATTGGAACAGGATGGCGACCCCTTCAATGGACAGGGTTTTAGGGTTGAATATGAACCTTGCTTTTAGTCGTTATCCTTGCATGGTCAGTTTCATCCCTTATCCTACTATAACTTCTCAGAAACCTTTAGTTTCTCTGTTCATGGAAGAATTGGTTTTCTCTTAGTTTATTGGAAACAGGAACATCCTGACTTTGTCCTTTCTAGCTGCCATTGCTTCTTTGCATTGACTTTGCTCCTTTCTTTTCTTTGTTTTAGCCTCCTAGATCTTAGAAGTGAGTCACTGTTTCATCTTGTGCCCATTCCTTGCTCTGCCTTTGTTATTTCTCCAGGTCTTGAATAATATTTACAACACTGGTTTTAAATATCATCATAGCCCTAGTGTGTAGTCTATCTCTGCATAATAAAAGGTTTCTGTAAGGGATTAAATAAATTAATATGCAGACTGTGTAAGCTATGACACTGAGTAGATATTTTATCCTGCCTATTTATCAATTCATTTCTAGGAATGAGTTCCTGTGGGATTTTATTGCTTGGATTTCCCTCTTATTCTTATTTTTCCTTGGATGTTTGCTGTCTTTCTCCTTTGTGTACATATGTGTGGTCTGTCTTTCTGTCTGTGTGTGTGTGTACCTATGTGTATATGTACTATAAAATTAAGCATAGAAAATATTCCTAAGGTGTAGTTTGACACTAAGATCCTACATACACATCTTCTTTTACTTCAGTAAATCAATTCTATGTTGTCTATTCCTACTGGAATAATTAATACCTTACAGACTGAAGTTTTCAATATAAAGACAACCAAATTCTGGATCCAGGACTAGTGTTAAGCTTCTTGATCTATGATTTATTTGTATTTAGGATATATTTAAGTTCCATCATGTAACCATGTGAATATCGCTCCATTTTTAAGCAGTTAGAACAAAATGAAGATGAATGTTTATCACAAAGGAAAAAGACAAGATTGGAGGGTTAATATGCACCAATTCTTTGAGTTCACTTTCTAGCTATTTAAAAAACACAAATACAAAGTAGTAATTACTATGAACATGCAAACCAGATTCTTTCTCATGTCATTTACAATATCTCTTTGCAGCCATAGAGATTAACTCCAGCTCATTTTAAAGCTTAGCCTAAGTTCAACTGTAATTAACGTCCAAAGGGGTATTAGAAATTCTGTAATTAGGAGATTGTTTCTCTTTCCAATTTTCAAGTAAAAATATATTTAGTTTTAATGAAGGGACATTAAAGCCTCTTAGTCAAAAATCAATTTTGTTTCAAACTACTCTGACTTGAGAGTTATGTAAATATTAAAAGGGTGAGGATCTGTTACAAGCTTCTTAAATTTAAAATAATTATCTGCTATAGCTTGAGGATCATTGAACCAATTTTAACTGTACTTATTCAGTATTCTTCAACTCTTCACAACTTCTAGTAGCTTTCAAAAGTACAAGTACTGAGTGGATATGTTACACACAGGGAAGTAGGACCTCGAGTCTTTCATATGCATAGAGGGACATGAATGGATGGATAGTTTTAGAAACTCCTTAGGTGTCATACCCAGAATCTTAAGTAGGTACTCAAAGACGGAAAGTAATTTAACTCTATCAACAGACATTTATTAATTAGCGATTGTATGTAAGACATTCATTTTCATTCCTGTGGGTTCTAACATTGTTTTGAAGATAGCCAGAGGATATCACTGTGCCTACCCCACTGAGAGGATTACTTAAGGCAGGAAGCTTTTCTTCTGACTCAGGTTCAAGGCACTGCCCATTATGTTGGGGATGGCATGATACAGAATTGGCTGTTCACGGCAGGGGAATTGTAAAGATGCTTCTTCACATCGCCAGTGGACAGAGAGCTTGGGCTCAGAATCCCAAACCTAAATCTTCAGCAAGCTATTTTCTCCAGTTAGGCCTCACCCCTAAAATCTCTGCAGTCTCCTGAAATAGCGTCATGAGTTGACAGCCATTTTACAGACACCATAACACCAACTGTCTTCAATCCTTGCTCTAGATTCCATGGTGGCTGTCCTGAGATTGTCTGTGACTTATGTGAAGAGTGGGCAGATAATAGACCATGCATTCAAGGCACTAAACTAAAGAGGCATAACTGAAGCCAGATACTGGTGAAGACAGTAAGTAGCGGGGTTGCCATGCTTCACCACGGCCATTCTTGGGGGGCCATTCTTGTCTTAGGCCTTCAGGAATGCCCCTGACACTCTTACTTTGGGAATAGCCCTATTTAAAAAAATTCTAAGTCCCACAATTCATACAAAGGCTACAAAGCTAGACACATAGGTGTGGTTGGTTGAACTGAGCAGAATCCCATGGCCAATCAGCTAGCAGTGAGTGGGGAAGAGGACAGCCTGGAAACAAACTCTATGGGCATGGGCCACGGCAAGAACTTGGGCTTTATTTATTGATTTGCTGTTAGACCTTATTCCTTAAAGAAAAAAAATGAAAGCATAATACTATAGATTGTGATGTTTGGAAAATGACAAGGACCAAGTAGTTAAGAGACAGGAAGATAGAAAGATACTGGAGATGCTGTAAGGGGACCAGGCAGCATGTAACTAAGTTTGTCGTTATTAAGAGATCATGCTTAGAATTGATTTTTCAGGGCTATTTTGTTGATACATGTGACCAGAATGGCAAACAGAAAAAAAATCAGTCACAAAAATGCTTGACTCTGTTTCTCGAGGGTGATGCTCAACTGAAGGTGCTACTTTTTGCTCAGACAAAGAATGCTTGGAAATAAAAGTGTTATCTGTACATATGTAGCTACAATGCCTGTATATGAACTGCCATCTGTTTGTGATGTGTATGGGCACACCAGTTTACCCACTGAGTTGAGAGGTAAAGGAAGAAGGCAACTTACTCAATGCAGAGATCATCTGTAAAGCCATGGGAATGTACAGCATCACTCACTGGAAATGTGGCCCTAGACAGGAAAAAAGGGTAGAAAATGAAACACAGGAATTCAAGTGATCCTGGAAAGGAAGAACATTTAAAGAAATTCAGGGGGGGAAATGCTAGGAAACATGAATCAAGTCAGAGAAAAAGAATTAAATCTAGAGAACTTTTCGAAGTGGAACTGTGTAGTACATATTGTCAAGAGATGAGTGACAGCGAGTTGGATTTATTTGCTGGTAATTGGCTTAAGAGTCATTGCCTGGACTGGCTTAATGGTAAATTCCTTCTCCACAGGCACCCTTCTTTCCTAGACTCTGAAATTAAAACACTTGGCAGAAGACAGCAATCTCCCAGATGCATCGATACTTCAGTCTATGGCATCTGAAAAGTTGGTTTTTCTTACCACAACTAGTTAAGCACTGAATGCCCACTGTACTCTGTCCCCCGCTGTGAGTTGCTGAGTCCAGAATCCAATGATACATCCTGGGCCATTAAGTAGCTAACAGCCTAATTACTCCTCATTAAGTTGTAGGTTTGACTTACTTTGGAGTTGTATATTTGTGTTACCTCTTTCAGGAGAAAAATACCTTCAGATCTAAATATATAAAAATGAATTCCTTGTCACAGTTACTTTGGAATTAAAATTTTAAAGAACCCATAGAAAAATAATCCTCATCTTCAACTTTGCTGAAAGAGCATGAAGAACAAAAGCACGTGCGGTCTGTGTAAGTTGGCAGAAATCCTCGTCTGGCACTTTCCAAATTGTTTTAGCATCGTTTGGCAAGAATCTATCACAAATTATGGATGATGATAATTTCGCAGTGTGTGGAAGCAGATGGAGGAGATGAATTGACAGAAAGAATGTTTCTCCCTAGAAAACTGATTGGTAATAATAATTATTTTCAGAAAAGGCAAAAAAGTCAAGAATGACCTACTGACTATTTTATAGGTGTATATATTAATTCAAAATCTTATTCTAATGGAATAAACTTTTCTTCTATGCAAAACTAAAGAAAATACTACCAAGAAACTACTTTCCAGTTATAGACACTGTAATTTATGGAAGATTCTGAGTTCTCTTCAGGAATAATTGTTTATTAAAATGTCATTTTTTAAAGGAAAATAATTAATTCAATTGACAGTTAACTGAAGAAAGATTGCATAATGATTGTAGCTTATTTTTCCTTAGAGGTAAAATTACCAACGATTTTTAACAAATGAGGTCAATTTTCTATCTTTTTTTTTTAACTCACGAAAAAGTTTGGAAAAATCATGATGTCTGTGTAAAGTGGTAATATGTCAGAGAAAATGAGTGAAAATATAACCAAGGTTTATTCTATATTTATTCATTATATTACCTGGTAGTTTATTAAAATGTGATTCTAGGTAGGTAAATATGCCTGAGGCTTTAATGTTTCCCTAGCAAGCAAGAAGATGTCAATCCCTAGAACACATATAAATGCTGGATGGCCTTCCTGTTACTTCAGCCTCAGGGGTGAGGAAGGATCCAAGGAGCTGGTTAGCAAGAGATAGTTGGGAGATCCTGCTTTAAAAAAAAAGAATATGGGGGAAGGTGGTAGAGGGAGAGGAAGGTTCTCTACATCACCAGGGGCTTCCAAATGTGGCCTACACACATGTGAGCATACATTTAATATATGCAGGTACACACATGAGCATGCATAATGCCTACCCTCCATATATATATGTGTGTGTGTGTACATATATACATGTATAAATACATACGTATGTCTTTTTCATAGAAACCTGTATGACTATTAGGCTGATCCCACAGATCCTTATGTTAGACTACAGGGTCCTTATGCATCTTAGNGAATGAAAATATGATTCTAAATCATGAGCTCTATGTTCAGAATATCTGGGTTAAATTCTGAGACACCAAATCTATGCAGACAAGAAGACCTGGTGTACAAGTTTTATCTATGCTACTTTCTGGGTAGCACACGCGATGACCCAAGCTTCTCTCTGCCTCCACGTCTGTCATTGTGCTTCATTTGGTCATGTCTTATATGTCTTATATAGATTAGAAATTAGGCAATTCATGAACATAGCATCTCAGTAAATATGAAATCCAACCACATATTCTTCTAGGCAGCTTCTACAGGCTTATCATGGTCCCAAGTGTTAGGATGCCCTGATTACTCTGTTCCCTTCTCATCCCCCTCTGGTCTCAAAGTGATTTTTCTGAGCATAGTTTTCTGCAAATGCTGAGCTTCTAGTTGTCCTCGAACACACAGCTCTCATCCTAGTCTCCAGAATCTGAATTTGCTGTTCTACTGGAGGAGCTTTCTTCCCTCAGCTTCCTTCAGGACATTCTCCTCCCGCAGGTCTTCCTTCAGGTGAAGTTCCTTGCCTAGGCTCTACATTGAAATCACCTTGATCCTTCTTCCTTCGTTAACACTTCCCCTCTAGAGGACCGATTGGCATCTACATGTTGTAGTTACTTACATTGTTTCCTTTGTCGGAACTGGTCAGAATGTGAAGCCTATGAGGAGGCTTTCACCGAACCATTTTTGTTCCTATGAACTAGTAAATTGCAACTTTATTATGTATTAATATTGTGATTGGGATTCTGGCCTGGTTGTTGATGCAGACACTCAGCTAAGTTATTATGTTGCCTTAGAGATAAAGGTAAAACAAGAAGCTTCAAAATACTCCACTGTGCAGGGTACTTTGAGGGTTAAATAGAATAGTATTGTGCAGCTTCCCAATTCACTGTGTGGCAGATAAAAATAATTGAGGTTTATGTAATTTACAACTGAGTGAAGAAGAAATGATTATATATATATACTCACACACATGTACATATATATAATATATGATGATATATAAAACAATGTATGGCAGTATATAAAGCATATATTTATAGTATGTATACATATATACTACTAATATATGTGTGTGTGCATATAGACAGATAGATGTTTGGGTGGATGAATGGACAGATAGATGATAGATAGATAGATAGATAGATAGATAGATAGATAGATAGATAGATAGATAGATAGATAGAACAGAGTGAGAGAGAAGAGAATTTTTTTCCTGCCTTGTTATTAAGGACAGGAAGCTCTGTTAATTTAATGTTCTGGGAATTTTTCTGGGAACCAGAATATTACCCAAGAACTCGTTTGTTCCTTGATTCATTCTTGCCTCTTAGTTGTTGTTTTCAGTCTTGAAATATATCCTTTCAGAGAACACATGTGATTCTTATCAATGTAATCACCCGGGAAAAGATTATCATGGCAACATGTAGAGCTGCAGTTAATGTGGTGGCCACTGCAGTGAGGTAGACAGAGACCTGTTCTCCGGGAACTGTGTGTGTTTGAATCAGGGGGCATCACAGGATAATTTAGGAGTAATAATAATGAATCATTAGAAGGTTAATTTGGGGGGTTAACTATAGGGGAGCTTTGAAATAGTAGTCTGGGTTCAGTGTTGTCAGAGAGCACGAACAATTCTAACACCTCACTATCTTTTCTTAGATATGGAAGTGGGGTTCAACGGTTGCCTAGAAAGATAGCAGCAGCCGCCTGTTATGGCGGCCATGCTTTACAAGACAATGTGGTTACTGCTTACACTCAGTCAAGAACACTGCAATATGACACAGTAACTTTTGAGATTCTTAATCTCTGAGCTTGTTTATGATAGTAGGAGAATACCATACTGTTTCTCCGAAGACTGAGTAGGCCCACCCCCAGCATCCTCATGGACTAACTACCAAAGTGAGGCTCACTCAAAAATGTCATGGGTGGCTGGTCCCTTTCTCAGCCTCTGTAATCTGATATGTGCACATTTATTGTCACTTGGCTCTTGTGATTTCGCCACTGCCATTTTCTTTGGCAAGTGATAAGCCACTTAATAAGTTTAGTCAAATTCTGATGAATCATTCTTAACATATATAACTCTTTGGGGGAATGTGTGCCTCCATAATTTTATATCTAAAACCATTCTAATAAATTTGTAATGCAATTTGGTACAGTTTGCTATTTAACTTTCCTTAGCTATGCAATAGTAAATATCTAGTTATACATAGCTTAATAATACTTAGGAATAAATAATTGTGGTCAAATATATTTGTAATGTACATATAATTTATAAAGTTGTATTACTAAAATTAAAATATTATTTGTGAGAATGATACAGGTTTAAAATTGTCACTATAAAACTTTTGGTAACTGAGTCATAAAGAAACAACCAACTCCTTCGAGTACATTAAATAATATCAGTTTTCATAAAACCACACTACTCAGTTTTTGTTGTTGTTCTCTATTAGGACATTTTGCATTTTACAGCTCAGTTTTAGGAATATTTTATGTATTACAAAAGAAAGTATGACAGTCCACTTAAATATCAAATGTTAATACCTAAGAATATATGTGTTATTCTGAAAAAAGAAATACTTTTAATATCGTTGATTTAAATCTTATTAGATTAGTTTCTTTTGAGGATAAATGGGTCTCATGTCTGTCTAACTTATGAATCACTGCTGCACCATATTTTATTATGTATATATGTATATTTATTTTCTATATCTGTATCTTCTAATCATTTCTGTCATCTATCATGTACCAGTCTGTTTATCTATCTATCTATCTATCTATCTATCTATCTATCTATCTATCTATCTATCATCTGTCTATCTATCATCTATCTATCTATCTATCTATCTATCTATCTATCTATCTATCATCTGTCTATCATCTATCAATATACCATCTATCTGTTCATATCTCATCTACGTTGCTGAGTCTTGATTGTCATCTATTTAGGATTTAGAGCCACCTAGACAGTACCCTTCTGGGTGTGTCTGTAATAACGTTTCCAAAAAGTTAAGGAGTGTTGTCTAATTCTGAATATGGGCAGAATTGTTTCAGAATTGAATTCTGAAAGAAATACCGAGAGAAGAGAAAGCCATATGCTTCCTGCCTGCAGACACAGTGACCAGTTGTGCCCTCTCCTGCCACAGCTAGACCCTCTCCACTGCCATATGTCCATCCTCTGATCGACTGGACCCCCAAACTATGATTTCAAGTATAAACTTGCTTTAGTGGTCTTGTGTCATGTGTTTTTTTCCTACAGATAAGAAAAGGAAGTGACTGCTGTGTGTGCCCTCTTTCCATGCATACAAAACATATAATATCTAATATATATTTATACAGATACATATATAATTATATCCCATATCATCTTGTGACTCTGTATATTCACCTAGCCAAATCCCTTGTTTTGTAAGGCAGACATTAAATTATCCTTAAAGTCATATAAAAATCGCACCCAGGAGCTCAAGTTATTTTTTTTTTAAATCAGAGTCAAGCATTTTTCTCTATGGCACTTGTCTTCTCTTTGGGTTAAGCTGAAAATCCCCCATGGAGTTGTCTTTTTTTCTATAGTGATTTTTATAAATTCACCATTTATTATTTGGGAAACTCAGGAAGAACAGAGAATAAAATTGTCAAATTCCTTTTATTCTACCACATTCTGCTAGCTTAAAAAGGGCTTCCTTGATCATAAAATGATCCAACAAAGGTTAGACAAAGGTGACATTCTATTTTATATCACAGGATGAGAGTTTCAGAAATGATGAACTCTTTTGTTGATAACGCCGAAGCAGCCTATACTTTTTTATGTTATTTTGCAAATTATTGAATTCTTTCTCAAATTGTCACCTAAATCAAGAATTTTAAAACTTCACCAAACTGTGATAAAAGTCTCAGGAGTTTGAAAAACTGAGTATCTCCATGCATCTCTTATCTTATATAGAACACATATGTGCTTTAATAAAGAGTCAGGTGGAACTCCTGGATTTTAAAAATGTCACTCCATGCCCATTTCAGTGTTTGTTATTCAGGGTTTGAGGAGATGATTGAAAATGGATTTAGATAGAGCAAGGCACATTATCTTTAAAATTCAATGTTATGTTACAAAATGATTGACTAATGGAAATTATAAAATAATCATCTAGAAAACACAAATAAAGAAAATTCTGATGTAATTTAAAATGTTTTGCATCATTTTTGCTCTGAATAAATGAAGTTTTTAAAAGAGGTTTTAGGCTCATAAATTTAATTGAGATTTCACGCGTTCCCCACAAGTCCTCTTTCCTTTCACCCCACAAACCGCCCATCTGCATGTGTGACACACTTTGCAAAATGAAACACTCAATTATAGAACTATTTTCTGGGTGCCAATTTAGTCAGTGTTTTACACTGGTGAAGCCATCCTTTCTTAGCACCTCATAAAAAGAAAATCCAGCCTCTTAGAAAAGACCATGTTTACTGTGCACTTGGGTCTGTGCTTAAGTTAAGGGCTCCTCCTGTCTGAAGTAGGTTCCACACTACAGGTAGGTAAGATGCTATACAGCTCTGTAAGAATGCACACCATGTACACCTTGAAAATACAGATGCAATCACAAGACAGTATGTCCCATATTTACAGCAAATGCCCAGGAGAAGAAAAATCAACTCATCATAGTTGTCAATGAAATGGATGGTGAAAGACTGTCGTACAACAGATCTGCTATTGGATGTTCTCTCTCTCTCTCTCTCTCTCTCTCTCTCTCTCTCTCCCTCCCTCCTTCCCTCCCTCTCTCTCTGTCTCTTCTCACTTTCTCCTCTCTCTCTTCACTTTCTCCTCTCTCTCACCTTCCTCTCTCTAACACCACACACACACACACACACACACACACACTCACACGCACACTCTAGGTTGCTAGGCTGCAGCAACATCGTCAACCTTAATGATAATAACCTTCCATAAACATCATTTTCGAGCCTCAGGAACAAATACCTCTTTGGCACTCTGAGAGAATGTTGCACATACATCATCAATCTCTTTCAAATCACAATTTACAAGCTTTCCTTCTGGTGGACTCCAGCCATTTGTGAGCATAACCCCAGGAGTCCGCCCTGGGATGAGCTTCCACATTGTACTCTAAACATTCAGCAGTGTTGCTGGGTGTGATAGTACCCGTTTGGAAGCATATGCTTGACAAAGACATCACTTACAAGCTGCAGATGCTACATTGTCATGGCACCTACCCAAACAGCTGCTTATTGATGCCTACCTCAGAAGGTGGTAGAAGGGAACGGATAGTTCTTTGTGGATCCTGAAGCCAATTCATTCTGTTTCTTCTGCAAATTATTGCTGGAATACAGAAGAACCAGGTCATGGTGACCCCAGAACAAACAATATAGGAGGGAGAGTTGAGAGAAAAAGAAAATCAAAGATTGTGAAATAATTCTTTGTGTGAGAAGAATTTCTGTTAATGAGACTTGTATTTTGCAAATCTCAGGCAGTCATATAGGAAATGCCATCTTTTTGGATGTTTCCCTCACAGCCCAGAATGAAGTCTGAGTTCTGCAGCTGAATTCATTTAGTATATGCCTAAACTCACCCTGGCTCCCTGCTCTGGAAACAGATGCACATCCATTATTAATTGTTGACTATTGCAGTCATCATCTGGGTAGAAAAGCTAAACCCCATCAGGAAAACAGGCAAACACTGTGATTACTGGAAAACACAGGCAGATCGTCAATATGTCTGTATCCAGTAAGGTTGTAGCTACTGATCTGTTCAGCAACGTTTATGAAGGGAGCTTTGCAATGCAAATATTTACTACAACCAAGTGATGCAAACCAGAAGAATCATAAAGTCGAGTCCTTGATGGAGAAGTCAAAATTGTTATTCTCCCTTCCCAAGCCTAGCAAATTATGTGCATATATAGAGAGAAGGGAGGAGAGAAGGAAATACTGTCATTAAACTTCAGTCTGAGCTATAAATCTCAGGAGTTTTATAGTTTTATTATATCATAGAAAATGACAGGACTCAAATCCAATCACACAGGAAGTCTAGTGATAAGCAAACAGATAAGAGAAAACACACTTAGAAAGATTCAACTGTTCATTATGAGGCAAAAGGGTACATATTTTCTTTTCCTCTTGCTAGGTTTTCCTGTGTTCTGTAGTGTAGGCTGGGAAGTTTGAGTTTTTCAACTTACTTTTAAATTTTTTTGAGATCATATTTATATTATTTTTCTTTTTCCTTTTCTTTCTTGAACCCTCCCACATACTTTGTCTTGCTCTTTTTTAAAAATTCATGACCTCTGTTTTTCATTATTACATTCATATATATACATATATATGTATGTGAGTGTGCATATATGTGTGTTTCTAAGTATAACCTGTTAGTCTGTGTGATGTTGCTTGTATATATACTTTCAGGGATTATCATTTTGTGAGAGACAGAAGACAAGGGAACTTGCTGTGAGACCTTGTCTCCTAGTAATGCCAGAAGTATTCCCATTAAGTCTAACCAACATGACTGCCTAATGATGTGCTGGAAAATGATGACACCAAGAGACATCCAAAGTGGACGGGGGAAGCCTCAACCCTGTACAAATCAAAGGCAGCTAAAGATTGCCAAGAGTGGGAGAAACAGCGTCCCCAGGAAGGACACACCATAGCTGATCCAGCACTCAATGGTCACGTTTGAGTTCCAAGGCTTAATTTATTGACTCGGAAGTAACTAAAGGTTTGAAAGGTACATGTTCTTCTGTACAGTAGTGGGTTTAGAAACTGACAATTGTTGGAAGGTAATATTGAAATAGGGTTTCACTGTTTTAAAGTTGTCCAAATACTTTGAAAGAATAATTGTACTTTTCTAACTGATCTCAAGGACAGTATTTGAAATTCAAATAGATAGTTCTAAGGATATAATCATTGTCAAATAATCAAACACCAGGTAAGTATCAATGTCAGAAACAGTTGAGTTAATGATGGTACCGTTATGCTGTCGTAACAGGAAGAACTGAAATCACATATCTTGTTTACTCAGTTATACAGCATATAAAAGGTGGCGTATGTTATGATGCTAAACCAGGTTTAAATTTAACCACACCTTTTATACAAGGTAACTTTCTTAAAGAAGTACATGCTTAGAAAAAGTTAGAAGAAAACATTGAAATGTTAATCATTTTTCTTAGCAATAAACCTAAATTGTTAACTTATCTTTTAATTCAGTGTGATATCCATATTTATTTAATTAATTTGTAAATCCTAATTTAGAATTAGTGGATCTAAAAAAGAAACACAATACACTTATCAAACACTTCCTTTGGAGTGGGGGGATTAGGGATGAAACAAAATACCCCGACCTTAGTGTATCAAAGTCAAGTGGAGCTGTTTCTGGGTCTCATCTTGGTGACTAGAGAAAAGTATTGGGTCACTCTGTGCAAAGCCATCATCACATCTGTGTGTTCTATTGTAAGCGTCCAAGCTCCTTTGTTTCTGCATTGAAAGTCGGGGCTCCATGATGGAAGATCAGCCTAAATCATTTGGCTGCCACTCGAGTAATGGCTGAGAAAGGCAGAGTTATTTATTCTCGCCACACAGCTGGACAAACCACAGCGATAACTCACTGTGACCTGAAGCACATGGTAGCTTGTTTACTTACCCCGAGAAGATGATAGGTGGTGAGCAATGAAAAATGTACATGAGCTATAACTGCTCTTGGGATGCATCCTTATTTTTTCATAATTTCTTTTTTAAATGTTAAAAGATTTGCTTTGGTGATGCTTAAGCTGGCTGTTTGTCCACTAACGCTGGTAGTTTGGGGTTGCTGCATTTTACATTAACACCAAAAATGGTAACAAAGTATTAGAAATGCGTGTGTGCATCTGTGCTAAGTACTTTCTTTAATTTGGGATTCTTTGTGTGCTTGCACACTTTTAGGAAGAGTCCTTTCAGTCTGTACTTCATCCTTTCCTGCATAAGAAATATCGACTCACTCTTGAAAACTAAACTTGGGGCTGTCTTACTGAGGTCCTGACTGAGTCCAGATCCTTATGTATCATAATTATTGTGGTACAATTATTCTTCATAATCTGTAGATGCAGAAATAATGATGTTTACAAGATATGTACTCCTGATTTTAGAAAGCAGTCTAGTTAAAATAAATAAAAGTTGAATTGTTATTAGTTTCCAATATGTTTCTTTTATATCTATGCTTATGAGTCCTACTGTAGCAATGACAAAAATACGAGCATTGCTCTTGTTTGTGTCTCCTATTTAACTTATCTACAGTAAAATATTTATACCTTGGCTTACTATGTTTCTACAATTTTAACATAACTCTCATATTTTCCCTTTTATAACTGAGTTTACATTCGAAAGCTAAATCATATCTTTTTACCTAGTATTTTATATCAATTTTAATGTTCCATTTTACAATTAAACTATATTTTATATTATCAATTTTTATTAAGTAATATCCTCATGTATGAGTGTTAAATTACTTGCATGATTTATGGAGAACTATGCAGTCATTAAAAAGAATGCAGTAAACCTAGTTTTCTGGTACATTTTAGAAAGAAAAATAACGAATGGAAATAATCTGTGTGGGTTACAGACTTCTGTTTTTATTAGGTTATAACCAGGAATGATCACCCTCGTTACACAAAAATAAAATATTCAATAATACCTTACCTTTCCTTTAGAACATCAGAATTTTGATTTCACAAGACAATAAAGCAACACAAATTCACAAGTACCTCAGACGATTAAAAAAAAAAACACTGCTTTTTGTTTTGTTGTTGTTTTTCAACCTTCAGCAGAATATGGGAGGGAAACGTGACAAAACAGGATTTAGAAAACTAGCTAAAATGTCAACAAATTTTCATAGGCTGAATAAAGATTGATTTAGAGTCCCTGGATGCATGAAATAAAATAAAAGCATATTGTCCTTCACAGACTCTTCTTTACGGGCCTCCACCCAGAAATCATGGCAAAGACCAGGTTTCAAACACCCATGACAGATAGGCACCAACACCTGCTGATTTTCCCTCACCCTTCTTTGATGAAGCAAACATGTTACATCTGCAGTCTGGAGGAATTCCTCTGTCCCAGCCACAGATATTACACCACATTGCATCAACTATCAGTATCAGCTATCTATCAGGTATAGTAAATGAGCACTCAACACGTCCTCCATTGGTCCCAGGTGAAGGTACTCTGTTCTTGAAGAACAGGTAGAAGCCAGACTTTGGTCTCTGTAGGAGTAGGGGGAATTTGTGTTTAAATGTAATTGTGTTATTTATACCTTGACTGAGCTAAATGATACCCAAATGGCTAGTAACATATTCTTCCTCTGTGTTTTCATGAGAGCATTTCTGGAAGGGGGTTAGGAAGAGAATTTTGAATGCTATTTCTGAATTGTTTCCTTTCTGACCCAGGAACTGGGGATGTGATAAAAATGAAGAGGTGGAGACTTGAGGTGACGAGACGGGGCAAACTCCTCCCTCATGAAAGGGTCAAGCACAATTGTGAATGGACTTCAGAGAGGAACTTCATCCCTTTTTGTCTTCCCTCTGCCGTGTGAGAACTACATGTCTCTTATGGAGAAGGGGTCATCAAGACAGCATCTTGGAAACAGGGAACAGTCAACTGGAGTCCCATCTTTGCTTCCCCAGCTTTTGGGACTGCTAGAGAGAAATTTATGCCCTTCATAAATCAGCAACTTTTTGTTCAATGAACATAAACTGCCTACCAGATTGGGTTTTATGAGACTAAAGTAAATTATAAATTTTCTCTGCAGCTCAGCCTAAAGTCATCTCACTGTGGCAAAGGGATTCATTGGCTAAGGACAAGTGCTGTCTCTTTAAATTATATTCTTATTTATATTTTTTTAGAATAACATGAAATACTATTATTAATCTGATTATATTTGGTAGTATTCTTCCTTTTTGTTGATTTTTTTCCATTTGTATTTTATAAGACAAAAGTAAATATCCTTCAAAAGAACTATACTAGTCATGATACAATCACAAAATAAAATAAAGCACAAAAGCAAGATGTGCAAACTCTTTTAAGGATTAACTTAAAATGTGGCTAATAAAAATCTCTCTCATCCAACAGGAAATACTAATCTGAAAAAAAAATTATAAGAAAAAAACTTGTGAGTAATATTCACTATTGCATTTGGTCCTACGTATTTTAAAGTGAAGAAACCGCAGTCAGAGTGAGAAAGAATCCTGGGCCATTACTGCACTAACCTCACATAGTAGCTGACAAGAAGGTTTCTGCAGCATGAATTGCCTGGATTGTTATAAGATAAAATGAAGCCAAATCAAAACTAGAAAGTCTCAGGGAGCTAAAAAAAAAGTTTTCAAAAAGAAGCAAATGTTAAGAATATTTAAAATCTGTCAGAGGAATTTCCCTATAGATTGAAGCTGTGAGATTAATCTGATATCTGAGAGATGCTAGAGCAAACAAGAAGGGCAGGATACAACAGTAGACTATAACTAAACAAGATCCCGAGCACTTGTTGGGAACTATGCATCAAGCAGGAAAAAAAGGAAAGAGTATGCTAATGAGTAATTCCAGAAATATTAATGTATCATTAATATGTCATTAACATAATCAATGTCAAAAGTCAATCAAATGTGACTGACTTTGAGATAAATAGGAATGCTGTGGATTGACAACCTGCTCACCTACAAACAGAATGGACTGAAGACATAAATGCTATTGGAGAGATACAGAGAGAGAGATTTGGTGCATTGGCGGAGATTTGTCAGGTAGTGCTGGCCTCGAACTCACAGAGATCCGCCTACCTCTGCCTCCCGAGTGTTGGGAATAAAGACATGCGCCACCACTGTCCGGCTTTTAAAACTTCTTTATGAGTCCTTTTGCTCCACCTGTGAGACAGTCACATCTGGTATTCCTGGTGTGCCTGACGTTCTCACTTATCTGAGGACTCACTGTGGGGACCTTCATGTCTCAGGCTTCCACGTGTTTGGGTTACAAGTGTGAAACACCACACCCAACATCAGTTAGCCTTGGAGACAATCTTTGTTTTAACATGGAGAATTTGATTCTTTCAGAATGCCGACCTATGTTTTTTCTCCATGGGTTTATTTATTTAAAATTTGGGTTTTATAAGTACCCCATCCTTGACTATTTTTAAAGGTTTAGGCATCAAGATAATTCTTAATCATATTATAAATTTTAAAACCTCAAGTTACTCACTGAATTTTAAGATGTATGCTATCCATTCCAACTTTCAGTTGTTGTATTTTCAAAAACAGACATTTAGTTTTAATTCTGTCTGCTTCATACTGTACAACAACAGGCTTCTTACTCCTGGGGGCTTCCTTTTCGTGGGCAGTTCTTCCCTTTCAGTGCTTTGTACAAATCTGGCAAGTTCTCATCCATTTGAGATGAGTATTGGTAACTTACAAGCTTTCTGTTGCAGCCTGTGCTCCTTTCTAACAACCAGGGCTCGGTATCTTCAGGACGCGTTCCGTAAGTTCAACATTTTAGTGCCAATGAATTCTAAAATGGCAACTATTTACTTGTAGCTGTTCTTGGTATTTTCTGTACCTGCTCAACAATGATAAAGTGGGTGGTGTTTTGTTCTTTAATTCTTTATCATCTCTTCTCTATTTGCAGGTACTGTCAGTTTTTCCAGGTGAAGTCTGATCAAAAGAATGTTGGGCTATAGCATCATTAATTTTCTTCTTTAATTTATTACTTAATCTGCTTTTCTCTCCACTATTTATTTGCTTTTAATTCTACATATTTGTGAAAACACTTAATTTTAATTAACTTCTAAGGTTTTGATTATCTCATTTATCTTATTTATTTTGGTTATAGTTTCACAATGAAGATTAACTGAGAAATTATTTTGTTTTGTTCATTTGACAAATACAAGTTAGACTCTTAATGTACAATAAACAATAGAAAATCAATCCAGTGACTGCCACGCATTTCATGTAAAATCTTTTGTGTCTCTGTAGAGGGAAGGAAAGACCAAAGGGAGGACAAAGGCAAGGTCACTTAGGTCTGAAGTTTAATTCACTCTGTATTTTCAGGACCAGTGTCTTAGATTCTTCTGTTGCCCACAAGGGAATGTGAACATTTACTTTAAATTGGTAAGACTACTAATCCCTTAATAAAATTATACTTTAATTATGGGGTCTATACAAGTAAGTTGTTCACCCTGCAAAGAGCAATATATTCCCCTTGAAGAAATCTGACAACTTATAAATCGTTATGTTTTTAATGTTTCTCTCTCTCAAGATCTCTCTCTCTTTTTCGTGTGTGTGTGTGTGTGTGTGTGATCAGAAATTGAAATTAAATGTGTGCTTCTAGCACTTTCCACATTATTCTCTGAAAAAGAGACTTTCTCTAAATCTAGGACTTCATAGTTTACTGATATTTGCCTAACAACCAAGTCCCAGGATCCCTCTGTTTCCTCCTGCACAGTACTGGGATTAAAAGTTCTTACTGGCTTTTATTTGGGTTCTAGGAAAGCCTTTCAGCGAGCCATCTCCCTGGCCCAAGAAAATTCTTTACTGCTTTTTTTTTTTTTTTTTTTTTTTTTTTTTTTTTTTTTTTTTTTTTTTTTTTTTTAGCATAAGCATTGCTAGTGATCTTTTCCAGAGTACAGAATATTCATGTACAGGAGAGATAGTTCTTCCTATGGTGTGAAAGGGAGGTTAGCGTTCTTACTGTGCATTAGAAGAGGCCAATATTACCTTTCGCTTAATGTGTTGTGAATGTATTTGTTTTCCTTTTCTACTATCCCATATGGGACTCAGAGGCTACCACCACGACCATACATGGCAAAATGTTAGTTTCATCATTTCTGTCATGGCTGTGAGCAATGAACAGTTTATAATCTCAACCCAAAATTTTTTGTTTAAGGCCAACATCTTTGAAAGTGTGTTGAAGTAACCTAGCAACTTACTAGGAGAATAAAACACCAGAACATCTGCCATCCTTGATAGACTATGTTTGCTTTCAGATCAGCTGTTTTGATATTTCAAAAGTACCAAATTGTGTAGCCATGTAATTGCATCCTAGAAACTTTGTTTCTATCCATGATTATCTCAAGTTTGATTACATGTGAATAGCAGGGAGCAGGGATAGACCATGCAAACCAATAGTAAGTAGCCAGTGGCTGTAGAAGAGCAAGTCTGGCCAAGAATGACAAAGGTAAGTTACATAAGAGAAGCTATAATCTCAGACGGATGCTGCTAGAGAGTACAATAAGGACATGGTAACCCCTGCAATTCCACTCTCGATCAACCTGACTGACTGTATTTGCAATCACCCACTGGGCGTAACCTTGAGTTTGTCTCTGGAGCCATCTCCGGAGAAGTTGAACTGAGGGAAAACCCACCTTGTATTTGAGTGACACCATCTGGGATGTGGTCCTGCACGGAATGAAAAGGTGACACTGGGAAAGTGAATTTTGCACAGCAATACAAATTTCTCCCTGCTTCCCAACTGTGGACACAGTGCAGCCAACCATTGCTTCATGTACACTTTCTGCTATGAAGTACCGCATCTTCTCAAAACATGGAGGCAACACAGAGTCTCCTGGTGATTGTAGCTTTTGTCCCTTAGACAAACAAACAAACAAACAACAGGAAAATGTTACGGTGTGACTTAGGAGGCACAACTACTGACAGTTTACAGCGCAACTGTACAGAGTAGCTGCTATTCAGGATGGAGACAGCGGGGATCTTCTATGTGAACGAGAACAATAACTGGATGAGCATGCGCCATGATAGCAGCAGAAGGTCAGCGTGTCCAGGGATGCAGCATGGTTCCAGGACTCAGGCTGTGCGAGTTTTGTGGGTAGATCTTAATTAATTAAGGTTTTGCTCGAGATCACACAAATTCTGACAGTAGCAGGAAGAAGCCATTTATTCTTTATGTTTTGGATATCTGTAACCTAATAAGTATACCAGCCATTTATTATCACATATACTTTGTGTTTGGCACCGTGCTAAACACTGTCACTGTGCTACTTAACATGAGAACAACTGTACAAGGCAAGCACTATCACTAACTTCACCCAGTGGCTGGAGATAATAGGTTTAGAAAGACAGTTAGACTCTAAAAAAGGAAGGGACTTCACACTCAGGTCTACTGGTCCCAAATACCTTGCACATAACCATCATACCTATGGTTTCTTTGTGTTCATTTTCCAACCTAAAACTAAAGCACTTTGATTATCCAGGAAGGGGCTTTGCAATAGCTTCATTTATCTTAATTTCATATTTCTCTTCAATTGACACACATAGAGTAGTTCTTATTGTTATCAAAATGATTTAAGCCTCAAACACAGGAGTATAGTTTTAGCATTAATCCCATTATTTAATTCTGTTTCATTGGCTTTGTGTTATTCTTGAAGGAAGAAAATACTATTTTTCATGTCTCATTTGTTGTGTTATATCTATCTAGAATTTTGAAAATGACAACAATTTTTTCATGCATTTTAATATTCTTAATTATATGGTATATTCTGGTAATACTATTGTGTGCTTAGATCTCCGACTTCATAGGGTAAGAACAAATGTTCTCAATTTGTTGGATTTTTTTTTCTATTCTCAAGTCTGGAAAAAACAATTTTTTGGAAACTCTCTGCTTCCCAGAATTCAGCAAAAGCTCATTAAGAGTTTGGTCTCTTGAATAAAGAATTAATAACAAGTTGAAATTAGATAGGATCCAATGATCTATATTTTAAAGTTAGGACGTGTGCCAGGGGTGCCACTAGACTCTGCTAAATCCACAGAGTCCCCGATCTTATCTATTTCCATCCGCTGCTTCTGTGGAAGGGAACAGGGCACACCTAGCAATGGAGTTTGCTCAAAATATATCTTCCTGAAACTTGGGAAAGTCTAGCTGCCCTGTGAAACAAACCAAGGTTGATGAATGCAGGGCCAGTACCTCGATCTCGAGGAGAGACCTCCACAGTGGTCACAGTCCTGTATTGTCCATCTCATTTGTTGTCTTGCGGAAGGAAATAGCTTTCTTTTTGACTCTTTATATTATCGATTTCAAAAGAAAGACAATATCTACAACTACTTAGTGTGTTGTAACTTATAACGTTACTCACTTATATTCCCCTTGAAAATGTTTACAAGAATGAATTCCTCTGAATATTTTTGGTTTATTCCTAGTTGCGGATGAATGCTCTAAAGGACACATCTGAATTCCTTCCATTAATTCTGGATCACTGTTACGAACGAAGCACAGGGAAATTATGGAAAGAAATGCAATGCAATGGGAAACTTTTTCGTCAAATAACAAATGTTAGACATTAATATCCTTTGTTGTCAGGGCATTAGATTTCATGGTAAAATAAGCCACGGTTTTCATTATTACATTTCCATTACTGGTATTGAATGTCTACGCTCTCCTTAGAGTGATTACTTTGTGAACTGCTTCATCAATACCTGAATTCTATGGAGCACTGTGGAATGTTCAAAAGTATGAGGTTCTAATAATAGCAGATAATTATTAAGTCATCACATTCAAATCCTGTTGTCATGACATCTTAATGAAATGGTGCAGCTTTTGGAGAAGGGTTTATAGCAAATAAGCCTCCAAAGATTTTCATGTGTAAAGAATGCCAATATTTGATTTACATTTATTAACTTTATGAAGCATAATAATCTCTAATGGTACAAGGCATTGAAAATATGCAATATTGCTATGGAGTTAAAACTGCTTCTAGTCGTGACTGCCGCTGACTTAACGAGCCGGTTCCAGTAATAATTGAGTTTCTGTGCTTTTCTTTTAATTTTGCTACCTGATGCTACCTGAGAGCAGTCGACTTTATTTCAGAATCCCATTAGGTAGCATTATAAGATCCTATTTCCTGGGGTTTTAAAATCTAATTGTCAGTCAATGCACTATGGCAAGCCTGGCTTGCCTTTGATTCTCAGGGCTCTTCGTGGTGGGAAAAAAACAGAAGAAGTGCGCTCCATCATCCTGTCAAGGAGGTTTCTTAACAAATTACCTTTCCTCTCAAAAGAAAACACACAGAGGCGTTTTTGTTGCTTTAACAATTCTTATAGTTCATATCTTCCTTTCTGGGCTATTACAGGAACCAGAAACTGAATACCAGTGCCTAGCCCAGACAGGCTGACAACTGATGTCCTTAAGATTTATGAAGAAATATAAGTATGTAATGGCTGTATCAGGCTAAGCTATGCCACTCAGGATTCTTAGACCTGCTTCTGAGCCTTTGCTTTGTCTCAGACAAAAATCACCTACAAAGATTTAACCTGACCTGAAAGAACACTGGGACCTGAGAGAGACCTGGAATTTGAAAATTAATGTGTTCATTTTTCTTTAGGTATTTGGTGATAAAATGTGTCCTCCCTATCGATTAAAAGTACATAATTTAAAAAGCATTAAGCTTTCTATTTTCTACTTCTGGCACATGGTTGTTTTTATAAAAATAATTTTGAAATCACACTTTTATCAGTGCCGTCCAATTAATGGTGGGTTTCCACTAAGTCTCCCTCTTGCTATGACTCCAGAGTGAACAGCCCAATGTCAGAGAAACATTAAGTCAGGTATTAAATTAGCTAGATATTTTTTGTAAACCCAGGGTAGACATATTTAGAGTATAAGGATATAAACTCTGAGGAATTTTTACAAAGACAAAAATTTATCTGTAGCCCATTCAAATTGTGTGTTCCTTACTAAGTCTTCCTTCTGTGTAAGTATACCCCTCTCTGTATTTAAATAAATGTCCTCTAAAGTTCACAGAGAGAAGGGGCAGCTGTTTGAACACTGTGATAGCAAGGTGGTTTATGTCACAGTTACTGATGGACCAAGGAGAAAGAAATAAAGCCATGTCTGTCTTCCTCCAAGATATTAAAGAGCCTGTTCATTTGTTTTTACTTTGAACTGGGAAAATCGCTTCACAAGGGGTTTTGAATTGATCTGTCAAAACACGCAGAAGAGGATCTGCTTCCAGTATGGAGTTCACCTGACTGTCCTGTCTCCCCTGAATGCTTTAGTCCCTCTGTGACTTCTCTAGATTTCATTAAGTGCATTAGGCTCCGTGGCTGCAAGCTCAGCTCTTCTCCTCTCACAGAGTCTGCGGCAGATCATCTGGATTTACAGTTGAGCTAGCCTGGTTACAGCAGCAGATGCATCTTGCTCCAGAGCTTGCTGGGGCACCTGGGACTGAAACATTGGCCTGTATCTCATTTCCCATTGTTTCACATAGGAGACTTCACTCCCAAAGGGGTCAGTTCCAAAATAGTAAAATTTTCCTCATAAAGGTAAGCACACAAGAATAGTTATAAAAACAGAATTATATATCCATAAAAACTCTAAGAAACTCCAAATGAATAAAAGTCAAATCAAAACTCACACATAAAAACAACAAAATGCTTGATTGCCCTAAAATGACAACAGTCCTAGAAATACAGGAAAAAGGACAGTTCTTTAGGAAAGTGTTCGCACAAATGGGCACATGATGGCCAAAGACCGTACCAGATGCTGGGTGTAAAATTTTAAATGCTTTAGTTCCTTAGCTATTCATAGTCTATCTGAACACAACCTTAACTTTATCTTTTTTTTTTTTAAATAAAAAACACAATCATGATACCACAAGGGACTTTTTCACGCTGGAGAGATTTCATAAACCTTGGTCTTCATGACTCCAAAGTCGCAGCTCACTGCAGTCCATATGCCGTGGAGTTCTTGAAAAAGAAAGTCAAAATTTTGAGCTTTGCTCTTTGGGCTCTTTTTAGCTTTACTACATCCCTGCTTTCAGTGCTTTTCATTGACTTGTTTGACAGCAAAGACATTGATAAATGCCCAAGCACACCATTTTATTTTGTAGACTGTGCTGAGTTCTCTTTACTTTAGGCCATTGCTTTGAAATATAAATAAGTATAAATAGAATTGAAATATGCCATGAGTTTCTGAAACACAAAGATTTAGAACCACCAGCATAACACATCATAAGAAAGAGCAGACACGGATATCAGATCAGACAGGATCTTTTAAAAACTCGATGCAAACAGAGTTTCAGAGGCCACTGTCTTGAAGTTATTAGGACTAAATGCGGGGAATTGGGAGACATGTTTTTATTCATGTTCTTTGACTTCTGTCTACAGACTGACTTTCACTTCAGTTGTAGTTAGTTGACTCCTACTTTAACTAAGCAAAAGTTTGTCAGCCACAGATTTCTTATGAAGAAACTGAATGAAAATGAAGTTGCCTAAGCTATGGCAAACAAAAGATTAATGGGGATTTTTAACTAGTGTTGCAAAATAAGAGTCGTAAAAGAGAATTTGCAGGCAAATTATAGGATGTTAGCCGTTTCTACGAAATACCTTCTTTTATGTTTAGAACTGTCTCAGCCCAGTGGAAGGAGCTAAATGAATTAAAATAGGATCTTAAAACTTGGCACTACTGTTAGGGAAGTACAATTTATCCATGGGACATGCAGACCAAACAGCTGAGATTAACAGCTGTTAATAAACACAAGGTAGTGTTTACTGATCAGAGTGATTTTGAAGAAAGAAAATGTCTAGAAAGGCCTTGAACCTTCCTAGACGTGGACGGAGAGGGGAGGACCTTGGACTTTCCACAGGGCAGGGAACCCTGACTGCTCTTTGGATTGGAGAGGGAGGGGGAGAGAAGTGGGGGGGGGGAGAAAGGAGTAGGGGGAGGGGGAGAAGGGTGGGAGGAGGGCGAGGGAAATGGGAGGCTGGGAGGAGGCGGAAACTTTTTTTTCCCCTTTTCCCAATCAAAAAAAAAGGGGGGGGGGACAAAAAAAATAAAACAACGAAATCCACCAAAGATTAGAATCTGAATAAACAGGAAAGGAAAACCAATGCCCTGAGTACTGCACTACTCTAGACCTCTTCCAGTCCTAGCGTGTGGCTAAGAACGCCACTAAATCACAAAAGGCCAATAGCAGCCTCCAATTTGTTCTGTGGCTAGAAACATCAACATAAATTCTCACACATTCAGAGTTTTCCATCTGATTTCAGAATTCTAGATTTTTTTTTTAAGGAGGAGAAATTTTAAAAAGATCTCTTATTCTGTTCTAGGCTAGTCTCTGACTGACTTCGTCATCTCGTGTGGCCTGGAGTTCATGACACTCTTCCAGCCACAGCCTATTAGTGTTCAGATCCCAAGTGTGGAACACTATATCTGTCTTTCCTTCATTCAGGGAATTCCTCCCACAAAAGCTGTATTAAACACCTACTGCCACAGCACACTTCATGGAAGCTACCCTGAAATCAGCTTTCCAATAAGGCTATGTTCTCATTATATCCTGACATTAGTCAGGATGAAGTAAGTGAGGCTTGACCCAACAGCTCTGCTTTGGACTCTATGTTGGGTACACTTGGATCCTAGATATGTTTCAGTTCAGGCATCTACTGTTTGCTTATTCTAATATCTGGACAGAGAGTTCATTTCTGCCTCAGTAGTATTTTCAATCCTAACACACTCTAATATGACGAGAACCAATCTGGTACCTGCAACTAATATTTGTACTTAGCTTCTATGCTCCACAGCATAAGAAGGAATACATTTCCACTCATCAGTGCGAGTCTGTAGCTGCTGTATGACACCCACAATTGTAAGAATTGTTTACTAGGAGGCTTTTTAAGCAGAGTATCTTGAATTTCTACATTGCTACTAAAAAATTTGCTGTGATTTCAGCAGAATTAATTATTCCAATTACTTGGGGATTATATAAAACCAAAGGTATGTATGAAGCTGTAGATACATGTTAAAATAACTTTTAGATTCAAGGAAGAAGTAACACTTATATGACAAGGTATGAGGAAAATATTTCTCTTCTATTGAACAGATTTATCCATTCTATAAAATATTACATTTAATATTTGTCCTATGTTAGGTATGGTTCTTCAGAACCAAACACCAAGAACAAAGACATAATTATTTGCCTGCAGAAGTCTACCTGTTTATATATTCAGAGACTACAAGAACGACGGAAAGAACAAATGCAAGCTAAGGGAAGCTATGTATGTTTCCCCAAATCCACACAGGGGCTATCTGGAACATGATGTCAACATCATGTTTCTGTAGTGGTAGGTCATAGTGCCTTTGGATACTGTGGTATAAAGCAAGTTTATGGGCAATCCCTAACGGGTCTCTCTTTACTTCCTTCTTTTATGGCAGAAAGATAGTTCCTTAAAAAAAACTAATTGTTTTATAAATAAATATAATAAAGAAAGTTCTTTTCAAATAAATTTTTAGCACGATTAATAAAAACTCAGAGACAGATATTGGAGTTCAACCTGAAGGTCCTAAGAGCAAAGCAGCCAGCCACTGGCTCTTTCCTCTACCTCAGCTAGAAAATGGTGATTCTGCCTCCAGGAATCCTCAGAATGAGACTGTCCTGAGAGCAGATGCCTCCCATTTTATAATCTTCTCTAGTTTTGGGATTAAAGGCATGAACCACTACCATCCAGCTTCTATGACAAACTAGTGTGGCTACCGGGATTAAAGGTGTGTGTCACCTGTCACCACTGTAAGGCTGACCAGGGTGGGTGTTTTTCTCTCTGATCTTCAGGCAAGCTTTATTATTAAAATACAAATGAAATATCACTACAATATTTAATGCCCTTAATGATTTTTCACAGTGTGTCCTGGTTACTGAAGGTAGCAATGGAATTTTATACACTACTCTTGCATTAAGGGTTAAAATAAACTAAGATACCAGTTGTTAAAGGTTTGAAAATCAACCAAGGCAAACAGATAAAGGAAACTCTAGGTATATATTTCAAATACACCAATAGAGATAGATGATTGGGACCAAGAAAAATGCACTAAGGATCAATTTGTTTCCATTATCCCGACATCATGGAGATTAAAAATATTTGTGTCCACATTTATATATTTCAATTTATTAGTGTCAGTACTGTGACAATGAGCTTGTTTTGTAAAATATTCCTTATTGTTGTCTAACGTAATGATAAAGGATCACATTTGTAAGCAGAGGATCCACTTACAGCTAAATGAAAATTTGAAAATAACAGGCTAAAATTTCTCTTAGCAGACAGTCTCTGTAAGTGAACAGCAAGTGTGTAATTCTTTATCCTGAGTAGATAGAAATATACTAATCGCAGAAAAAGCTAATTAAAATATATAGGCACGAGCTAAATTGTGAGAAAATTATGTATATAAATTTGTGTGTGTATTATGTATGTGCCTCCCCCCCCTCGTGTGTGTGTTTGTATACAAACACATGAATTGGACTTTTAAATCAGAGAAGGAAGAGTTTGAGTTCTAGCATGTGTACTAAACATTTCACATTGTGTCAATGATTTAATGAGATACTAATGCTGTTGAAGTATTCACATAATGAATGACTGCTAGTGAAACTTAGACAATTGTCATCAATAGTATTCTAACAATCATTGCATGAAATACTTAAGTAATATAAACAAGGAAAGAGAAATGTACACAGCATTTGTTGGGCAACACAATCACTTTTTTAGATAAAATAATAACATTAATTAATAGTATTATTATTTAATTGTGGCTGTGTGTGCCTCCATGTGGTCTATTGCGTGTGAGTGTCGTGCTGACTGAGGCTGGAAGATGGAGCATGGTTATCTGGAGCTGGAGTTACAGGCAACTGTGAGCTGCCCAATGTGAGCACTGGGAATTGAATCTGAATCATTCTTGAGAGCAGTACTGCATAGGCTCTTAACCAGTGAGCTGTCTCTTCAGCTTTATTTACATATATATATATATATATATATATTTATATATACACACTTATTAAGATGCTAATATCTTTTTAATAAGTTTTTATATATAGTCGTTTATATTATTACATTTTCAGTATTAAGAAATACATTTATTTGAGATTGTACAGAGCAACTTATACATTGTATAACTTGAAAAATTGACCCAGAGTATAATAGTTCTTTCCGTGTTGGTCCTACTGGCTCGCGTGTGTATTTAATGCACTCAACACTGTAATGCACTGGTGTCACAGTCTGCCCGGCTAAGCAATGTACACAGAGAAATAAGTGACCATTCTTATTAATCACCAACAGTTTCTCTTACTGTCGGACCACAAGAATTAAATTGCATTCCCATTAAACCCCCTTTTTGATATTAAAATATCTCTAACCTCATCACAGCTTGTTGAGCAGTCCATTCCTTTAAGCTATTAATCTCATTTTACAACCTCCCTGGCCAAGTCATTCACTTTAAAAGAACTTCCCTTTTGCTGTCTTGTAAAGACCAAATAGCTCTTTCTAACCCTCAAAAGGGAAGGAAGTGATCTATTCTTTATTACACTTTATTATGTCCTTTTAAAAATCTTATCATGTATTAGCAGTAATATTCATGACACTGGAGTACACTTACAATAGTCAGCTCTCACGGTTATCAAAAAGCTTCATTTTAGCATTTAATCAACTCTAAAAGCAATTCATTGCTTCGGCTATTCCCCATGCAATGCACATTATCCACAAGCACTTTCCTTTCTACCTAGAGCAAGATGGCATAGGGGATGGAGCAAGGTTCCAGGAGGGACTTAGCTGACTTTTAAAAGGGCATTTTAATTTCCATAATAGCTTCTCTAAGGAGCCTGCTGAATGGTACTTTAGTCTACCAAGTTGGGGGAAACCGTAAAAGCACTGTGTTTGGTCTCTGTATTTAGGGCCCCTTTCAGGAAACGAGCAGGTGTCTTTACATGGCCTCAAGCAAGACTGAATTATGTACTTGTGGTAGAAGCTTGTTTTATGATAGTATTGATTCATAGAAAGCCCTGCCCAAGTGAAAGCCTCTTCTTTGCGTGCCTGTGATACCCACCACTCTTTCTAATGGGAACACTCTTTAGAAGCACGCTCCCTGAGTTTAAGTAAAGAGGTTGGAAATTCTGAAAGTACATGGACCATCCCACCTGTCCCATAGGGCATTAATTCTAAAAGCCTCAGGAGCAGGGGAGCTCTTACTTTACCTCTTGTTACCGTTACTGTGATGGTCTTAGCCTCATGAAAGGACAAACTCAGTCAGTCTTTCTATATAACATCCTGTTTCTTTCTCACTCTAACGCTGGGGATACTGAGGCAGAAAGATCATTTCTCTGGTAACATTAAATCCAAACGTATGTCTTAGTTTATCACACATGACTGGATGGTGTATTTAATAATTGTTTATACTCCATGCATACTGGTTTTATTTATTATGATATCTACACCTCTGATGCGTCAGCAGCACTTCGATAATTATTTTCTGTATTTATGAAACATTTTGTGGATATTTTACAAACTCACAACTACAGAATTAGTATGGGAAATCTCTCTCTATCAATCCAATCCTGTTATTACTACCAGATCTGAGCTCTAATATGCACGCCTGATAATATTTGGAACCACATGAAATCCCATTAACCCTTACATAGGACAATACACACATGCATGTGCTCGCATACCAAATATTTTAGTATACTCGCCTTTGTATTTTTCTTTAATCCTCAGGGAAAGCAGGGCACCTGTTTTATTGTATTATAGCCTTTCACTGTGTAAGCCTTACATATGTACTTGGACGGTGTATCATGTCTTTTAAAATCTTGTGATGAATTACATCATTTAATACGACATTCTCATGAAGTACTTTGTGAATTTAAACTAATTTTGTTTTTAATCATCTATGTTCACATCTTGCAGGAAGACTAAACCTTAACCTGATGACCTTAAAGAGAATAAGATGCAGATAGTAGGCAAAAAGTGGAATAAGAATAAACAAAATAATATTTTCAATGTAATGATGCCTAATAATATTCTGAATCTAGACTCTCAGATTTGTGTCTAGGCCAATTGTCATCAAAAAGCCTTCATCCAGCAACTGATGAAAACAGATGAAGAGCTGGGCGGTGGTGGCACACACCTTTAATCCCAGCACTCGGGAGGCAGAGGCAGGCAGATCTCTGGGAGTTCGAGGCCAGCCTGGTCTACAAGAGCTAGTTCTGGGGGCTGGAGAGATGGCTCAGAGGTTAAGAGCATCACCTGCTCTACCAAAGGTCATGAGTTCAATTCCCAGCAACCACATGGTGGCTCACAACCATCTGTAATGGGGTCTGGTGCCCTCTTCTGGCCAGCAGGCATACACACAGACAGAACATTGTATACATAATAAATCAATAATTTTTTTTTTTTTTTTTACAAAAAGAGCTAGTTCTGGGACGAGCACCAAAGCTACAGAGAAACCCTGTCTCGAAAAACAAAACAAAACAAACAAACAAACAAACAAAAAACCAAACAGATGAAGAGACCCACAGACAAGCTCACAGAATCCTGCAGAAGAGAGAATGGAAAGATTATAGGAACCAGAGGAGTCAGGGATATCATAAGACAACATAAGACAACCCACGGAATCAACTAACCTGGCCTTATAGGAGCTCACAGAGACTGAACTGCAACCAGGTTGCCTGCAAGGGACTGATCTAGGCCCTCTGCATATGTAACAGTTGCATAATTTGCTCTTCTTGTAGAACTTCTAACAGAGAGCGCAGGGACTATCTTTGATTCTTTTGCTGGCTTTTGGGACCATTCCCCTCATACTGTGTTGCTTTGCCCAATCTTAATACAAGTCTTCCTGCAACTTACTGATGTGCTGTTTAGTTAGTATCCATAGGAGGTCTGCCCTTTTCTGAATAAAAATGGAGGAGGAAAGGATTAAGGCAGGGACAAAGAGGAGGTGGAGGAGAGGAACTGGGAGGATAGGAGGGAGGGGAAACTACAATAGAGATGTCAAATAAATAAATTTTAAAAATTAAAAAAGGGCACATATGATAAGGGAAATCAAAGCATGGGGAAATTCATCTGAAAAAAGTATAAGAAAACATTTCTCAGCACAGAACTGGGCCCTGTTTCAAATTTCACACACAAAAAGGAAGGGTTAAAGCCAAGATACCAGTTGAGTGCTGGTGGTGGAAGAGGATGAAAACCTCCCGTGAATAAATGACCTTCCTTGCTGAGGATGTGGCAGGGCGAACAACCCTAAACTTCAGGGATAATTAATGGATTTGATGCCATGGTTAAGAATTCTCCCTAAAACAACTGAGTAGATCTCCTGTAAAACTTCCAGGCCACACATAGACAGACAGTGAAGCCTAAGGTCAGAGGGTTCTGGAGGAGGGCTTGGAGGAGCATGCCTAGAGTTAGGCTAGAAACCAATTTTTAGTTAATATCCTCTTGCCTCCTGATGGCTACAATGCATAAAATATGCCCAAATTGGGAGATTTTGTTTTATTCCATGCATAAGCTAATTAGTTTGGTAATTATTTTAATTCTCAAGTTAGGGCTGAATAAAAGTGAGTCTCAGAAGAAGCAGTTGCCCAAAGTCTCATCACTATAAGGCAGAATGAAACGTCAAAACCAGCTCCTGCTTCCGCTATAGGAGACTCCAGAATTTCAGCCTCACCGCTTGTCAGTGAGCTCGCAGACTTCAGACGAGCCTTCATAGGGTAGTGTGATACAGTGGGCTACTAGAGTTCAAGCACGCATCCACTGGGATTATACCACTCCAAAAGCTGCAAACAGTGTGCCGTCTATAGGCTCCTCAATGTAATGGCTTCGACATGGCTCAAATAATTGTTCTTCACGGAGTGTGGCTGTCATAAAGTGAGTAAAGAAGTGAGTATTGTTCAACACCATGGAATGAAATTCAGAGATAAAATGAGCTTCATTTACATTAAATGAGACACTATTTTTAAACTATGTGTTTAAGTTTGGAGGAAAGGAAACTGTGGGATATTTGATTGTACTCTGACATTCCTAGACTGTGTTGATAAAGTTAACTTCAAATCAAGGGGTGGAGCCAGATTCTAGCTTGCCAGAACTAGGCATAGAGAAGCCAGGAATAGAAAAAGGGAAGACAGACAGGAAGGAGAAGGCAGCGACTTGGATTTCAGACACTCTGTTCAGTCTGGGACTTGCGTAGAGAAGAGACTCTGGCTGGGTCTCAGGTAAGAGAAGGAAGGTCAGCTTGTCGCTCCTTCTTAACTTCTTTGCACTGCATTATCTGAAATTTATTGATAATCAAACAATATAGCAAAAACAAAAATAATAATAATAATAAACTTTTTATTTTATTTTCCCCTTTATTAATTGTACTTTTAAAATGTGTGAACTCTAATAATTTTACAGAGAAATATTGGGAAATTATTTTGTACTTGTTTCAAACTTTCAAAGTTTTAAAGTTTTGCTGAAGACCAGTACCACAGACACCCTCCTTGTATAACCATTTACTCTTCTGGATGAGAGGCTGACAAGCAAAACAAGAAGTTGCATGTCGACATGCAAGCATTAATCTCACTTAAATTTCTGAATGAGTGGATGGGTGGATTTCCCAACAGTAAAGTTGCACCCCAAATTGATCAAGTTCAGCATCATCAACAGATGTCCCTAAAACCATTAACAGCTAATGGATTGCATAAAGGGAGCTAATAGCTCATTTGTCTACTCTAAATCCCATCAACTCAACCTTTAAAAACCCCACTTTCTTCTCATCACAGAATTAAGTCCATTGTCCTTTAATTTTTAAATGATGAGTATTTCAAATCAATTAAGGCCAAAAGACCAATTATCTGTTGAATTTGTGACAGCCAGAGTGTTTTGAATAGCTGCTGGAAAGAGCTAGCTTGGGTAGAGCAGGCTGCAGACTGATGAATCAGGAAGAGGAACCAAAAGCAGATGCATGTAATGTTAATGTATGCGTGTTTGTTCCCAAAGGACTATTAAAGAAGACGTGTGTGTCTCCTTCCTACAGTTCCCAGGGGTTTTTAATAATGAAAGCTGATATTTAAAGGTGTTTGCGTTTTCTCTACCTATTTGAGGGGCTTAAAATTTTCTCACTTGTATCTTATTGTTATATAGCCCCTTTAATGTTATAGTACCCATGGTTATCATCTGTGACTTGTTCTGAAATTAAACATAGTGCTCATTTATGCTACTTATTCTTAGACCAGAACCACTAGATTCCTTCGAGTTCTTTGTTTATCCTCTAGAAGGGTCCTTCTCCCTCTAACTGCAGTCAGATAAATGCACACAGCTATGCAAAATTGCGGTATGCTTATTGCATTGCTTCAGAAGGTTCTAGTCTTGGGATTTTAATGTATTTTTACTTGTCAGTCTGTCACTGAATAGGAAGCTATATTTAGTGAGTTAAGAATAATGGCTTTACTATTGCTCCTAGTAAACAATGACATGAATGCAAATCTCAGGTAAGGAAGCAAGTTTGGAAATGTGAGCTATTTCAGCTACATGCTATATTCTTGAAATTGCTACTCTGCAATAAGCATTCCCTTATTTTTATGTGATCTGACTTCATCTAACATATTTTATTGGAAAAATAACAAGCTTTTTACTTAGAATTTAATTATTTAACTCTTAGCATACGAATAAGGAATATTTCAAATTTGATTTAATACCACCTGATTGTTAAACTTAATTAAAATGAGCTAATTTTGAAGGAGACTAAATTAAATGGGGGGATATGTAAGTGGATGCCTGTTGAGTAAAAAGCCTTATTCCCTATTTTTAAGAATTAAAATATAATTCATACACAGGAAAATAATATTTAACATAAAATTATGCAAGTTTTGGCAAAGGCACGTAATTCCATGACCATTAACAAGAATAATAGAACATTACCATCAAGCCAAAACCTCCCCAAGTTACTCTGTAGTCAGTCTTCCATATTTACACACTGGAGCATTTTCTGAATCTTCTGGTGAGTATTACAAATGCAATGTAAGGGTACACGCACATGCACATGAAAGCATACACACACTCACGCACACACCCGTACACACACTCATGCACACACAACCATACACACACACACCCATGATCCTGCTCAAAGTCAGATTGGAATTGTATAAAATCTTCACAAAAGTCTAAGAATAACGATCTCATAGGTAAGCCACGCAATCATGAACAAAATAAAGTTGCATTTTTTTATGTTTAGGCCTTCATTAATCAATATTTTATAGCTTTGTTTGGGTTAGTCTGACATGTTGATAAATGAATTTATACTAGGTATATAACTAGGTGATAGATATAGAAGAAATAAATTATATATTTGGTGGTCATTGTAAATAGCATTATTAATTTTAATTCCCTATTGATTTTTCTTTTCCTAGTAACTGTAGCTTTTCTACCTTGCCCCTTGTACGTTGTAACTTCATTAAACTCACTACTAAGTGTACTACTTTTTCATATTGTTTTTATAGATTTCTCACAAAGTTTTGCATCAATAGTGTCCCTTTCCAACTTCTTTGCAACTGTGACTTACTATTCCCTTCACAAACACACATAGTATCTGACAGTACATAAGGTGTCAGTGTTTTATGATGACCATGCCATGTGTCTGGCCTCAGCACAATTAAGGTGTCATCCTTGAACCACCTCCATTTTCTTATGGGTCTGTGTTTCCTTTCTCATTTAATCAATAGCAGTGATGAGTGGATGCCAATTTCTTTCATTTTGTTGCCCACACTGAAACTATTTGTATCATTTTTCAGATTTTATGAGGTATTATTTTCTTAAAAATAACATTCCTGGAGTAAGCCATTTATATTCCTGATGTTTTGATAATTTGATTTCTGTGGCACTCATTTTGTTAGTATTTTGTTGAGTCTCTCTACCCCAAGATCATGATAGATATGAGAATTTTATCCCTTTTTAGTGTGCTTTTCTTTAGGATATTTTCTTAGTGTCTTTGTCTTTCTTCCACTATATAGTTTGATGCATAAAGTGAATTGAGAAGTATTAATTCTTTAAATTCTGAAATAATTTATATAAAATATATTCTATTTTTCTTAAAATATCTTAATAGAATTAACTTGTAAAAATGCCTGAAACTGAGGTTGTCATTTTTTGCAAAACTTTTACTTACAAATTAAATTTTCTTAGTAGATTTAGAAATATTTGGGTTATTTATTATAACGTGAAAGTGATTTGTGTCTTTCAAAGAGTTTGTCAATGTCGTATAAAATTGTCAATTTTATGGTCAAAAATTATAAAATGCTACCATTTTTTTTAGAGTAGCCAACTACATTTTTACTGAATTTCAGGACCACTCTGTAAGACAGAACCAATGTTTGATATGATTACTGAAACCAAGTATCAGACTTGATAGATCATGGGCCCTCGGGGAAACTTAATACTATTATTCTGCTAAAATCTCATTGTAACAAAATGATACTTAATGAAATATCGGTGTACCCAAAGATTAGGGAACTACTCAGTTCTCATTAGAGAAGCTTCTTGCAGTGATGATAATTAGCACACAGAACCACATTGGACACTATGGAGAGAATGCGAGGCTCTGGGGTCCTCAGCCCTGAATGGGATGTCTTTGTTATTCCCCTTCACTCAAAGATCAGGGATCTATTGGGAAAAGGGAAAGATGGGAAGAATCAGAGGTGGTGGACGATCATAAGGAGACAGCATTTTTTCAGGCAAAATGGGGCTGAGACACGTGGATGAACAGAGACTATGACAGCACACACAGAACCTAAAACAAGCTCAAAAGAACTAAAACTCAACACGGAGGAGGAAAAATATGCACAAAATCTCACCCCTGGCCCAGAAGATTGCCACAAATCATAGCTTTCGAGAAAAATCAGTTTTAATCAGTGTAGTGACACAGAATATATTAAACACTCTAGTAGACCCCATGCTCAGGAGCAGATGACAAACACAAACTTGAATGTAAGGTTTTTAGTAAATTTTTTTTTCTGTTCGTTATTATTTAAGACAGAGAGGGAGAGAAAGAGAGAGAGAGAGAGAGAGAGAGAGAGAGAGAGAGAACATAAAATTGATGGAAGAGGAGGAGAAAAGGATCTGAGAGCAGTTGTGGATTGCAACGGATATAACAGAAATTACAAAAAAACTATGAAATTCTCAAAAATAAATTTTAAACAGAAAGAAAAGAAATAAAGTGCATGAGTCTTCTTCTCCAGGTTGATTCTACCTTGAGGGTTGAATGAGGATCATGGGAAACTGGACTGTGCTTGATTTCTGATTCTGTGGCTTCTTTCAGTGTCCTGTAAGTTTCAATTGGTGAATATTTTGGAGAGAAGTGTAGAGATTTACCCATCTCTTTTTCACTTTTCGCCCTTAGGCATGACCCAACCTCTGCCTGCCAGCAACATGTTGCCAATGGTAACTGGGACTGCAGCTTAACAAAATCCCAGACGTATTTAAAGCATTGTGACACAATGTGTGACTGATTTTGTAATTTGTTGCACACACTTCAGGAGTGTGGACCTTGCAGGTGACAGTGTCCTGTTGCAACATCAGAAGACAGGACTTGTTGCTAGATGACCTGTTGTGCCTGGCCTTTAGAGAGGGACTTTGGTCTTTTTACCTTTCTCTGGAATTATTATTTGCATTAAATTTTATTCATAGGCTGGTGGTAGGCATAAGCTCTGACATTCTGGTTGAATCCAGGCCTCAGGCCTCTGGTTTCTAAGGATGGAGATTACCCTAGTCTCACTCATATATAGGGGGATTTTCAGAGTCTTGACTTACAGATTTTTTTTCTATCTTAGTATTAAACATAGAATCTTATTTTCTGGTTCTTTTCTTTTAGATATAATGAGTTTTTATCCATGGCCCTCAAATGATACCTTTTGTTGCCCTTTTCCTAATAGCTTTGTGCTTTTGTTCTATGGAGGACACGAAGGAAAGGGCTCATGGTGGTGACTTGTGCCTTTTGCACGGTGATCTCTGATCCCTGAGAACTTAAGTCAGTGAGACTTTCCATGAAAACATATGTTATGGGCATTCTCTGTGTGATTATGTCTCAGTTTAGGTTTCTATTGCTAAGAGGAAACATGATGGCCAAAAGCAAGCTGAGGAGGAAAGGGTTTATTTAGCTTACACTTCCACATCACTGTACGTCATCAAAGGAAGTCAGGACAGGAACTCAAGCAGAGAAGAAACCCGAGGCAGGAGCTGATGTAGAGGCTTGCTGGCTTCTTATAGCTTGTTCAGCCTTCTTTCTTGTAGAACTCAGGACCACATGGCCAAGGATAGCACCACCCGCAGAAGGCTGAACCGTCCCTCAATGATCACTAATTAAGAAAATGCTTACAGCTGAATCTTGTAGAGGCATTTTCTCAATTGAACTTCCTTCCTTTCTGATGACTCTAACTTGTGTCAAGCTGACATAAATCACCCAGTATAGAACAGAAGGTGCAGCTTCTAGATGCTCTTAGAATTGGGCAAGGATTCTTCCTATGATAAATGTGTTCCTGTTCCATGTTCCGTCATAGTGCACTGCACCCAGGCTTTATATGCTCATTTAAAACTGTTGTAGACATCTTCTAATTGTCCAAATGGGTTTTTACATCTCCTGTAGAGAAGTGAGTGAAAATTTTGCGTCATTAGACTTTGTTGAACTGATTTATTTATTGTTGCATATGTAAATGTTGCATTAGATGTAAATTCTCCCTAGCCACCTACTCACAAAAGAAAGACAATAGCAATAATGTAAAGAGCTTTATAATTTGTTATATCTGAGTTAGAGATGTACATGATACAAGACAGCATGACAAGGAGAGGGTTGACATTCATTTATATGCATATGTGTAAACACAGGAACGGGAGCGTGACTGTCAGTAGGTAAGAAAGTACCATGGATGGTAGAAAATGCCAGACTTACGTGGTCAGAAATAAGATGCATTTATTATTAACTGGGGTCAACCCAATAGCTCCTTCATATCTGACCTAATGAAGTCCCTATAGTTTAACAGAACAAGAATTTCCTTACAAATGTGAGAGCATGTAAGATCTGAGTTGCTCATTGTGTCTATCTGTAATTTTGTGGGATAAGAGTTATTGAAATGTTTAACTGAAAGCCATTTTGAATTCCTAATCTAAACATTTTTGATACAGCATATGCTGACATATTTGATGGCTCCCAAGTTTCAAAGACTATTGGAATTTTTTTCCTCCATGTTTTTAGAGATTTAGTAGCTGTTACGAGAAATTTGGCATAAAAGTCTCATAGGGAAATATGCGTGGTATTCTCCAAAATGGGTCTTTGCTTTAAATATCCAACATTTTATAAGCTTTGAAAAATTAGACAATTTTTTTCATGAAATAAAGGTTATGTGTTCTGATTGTGCCAGAAAAACTGGCGACAGGATTGATTTGGGGCACACATGTTGAGCTGGCTTCCTTACCATGGGTGGTTCTAATAAAGAAATATTTAAATATGAACCTTCTGGCTTTTATTCCAAAGATGGAAATATCAGAAATTAAATAGCTGTCCTGCTTCAATTGTGTTATATAATACATAGAGTTTAATGGGCCACAGCTTGGATTGGAATTTTGTTTGTTAATGAAATCAAAATTCATTATTCATAGACAAAAATAGGTATGAGGATGAATGTTAGATATGGTATTCAATGAAAATTATGGGCACTATAATGAATTCAATGTAGTTTCATCTCCTATACAAAAAACAAAACAGAACAAAAACTTTTTACTGAATTTTAAGCAGCACCTTGGAAGCATACCATACAATGGGTACACAGATTGATATATTTTCATAGCTAAAGTTTCCATTTAATCAGCTCTGAGATAAAATCAAAAATGAAACAGTTCCTGATATCATCGAAAGTTATAGGCACACCCTTAAATTTTCAAGTATTCCTGTTTGTGAGAGCCACGCCCTACCTTGACTTCTATTAGTTTTTGTGTTTTATATGAATTAGCCTCCCCATGTGTGTTCTTTGTTTTCTGATTTTGTTAGCTATATTCACTGTATCCTAGGTTCTTAGATCTTATTTATTTTCATTTTGCACACAGGCATTATTTCGTGTAGCTATGGCATGTTTTCTTAGATAACATCCATGGAAGAACTACCATTTATTGGAGTGGTGAGCACTGGAATGAATTCTATCTTAGGTAGACAAGTGCACATTGTGATAGGCACATGCTTAGCAAGAAATTTTTGAGATAGAGCATGCCTTTGCATTAGTAACTTTTTCCACACAGACTTAGGGTTCAGGTCTAATAATTGGTGTATCCACTTGTATGTTCTTGATGAAAATTTCAGCAACCTGATGCCCTTGTTAAAATATTTTCTATTGTGTCCATGTTGGCAATTCTGGTGTGTTTCCATGGTGCTAATTTTCATCTTACGTTGCATTATCCCATTGTGTCATGTACTTAAAAGTCTGTAAATTTCAAGTTTTTAAGCAAATGTTTTCTTGTATGAAATGTCTGCCGCAAGAATCAACCTATCTGTAATGGACAAACTGAGTCTTACTGATTGGTTATTAAGGATATTCATGCATTTGGAGACTCGAAATTGTCAAACATAAAGAGCGGAAGCCCTTCAGTCTACCAGCTTTTTTCTGTCTTGTGACAGGTGATTTTTAACAAACCAAACTTCTTGAGTTTAAGAACTTCTAATTCAGTAAGTTCCTCTCTTAGGATCAACATTGTTTTGTTTCTTTGAGGAATTTCTTTCTGCTCACCTTTATCTATCTTGCTAAAAGCTAGATTTAGCATCCAGGACTTGATATACAATGTAACTGCTACAGAAAGTCAAGAAAGATTTGTAAAGCCGGGCAGTGGTGGCCCATGCCTTTAATCCCAGCACTCGGGAGGCAGAGGCAGGCGGATCTCTGTGAGTCTGAGGCCAGCCTGGCCTACAAGAGCTAGTTCCAGAACAGGATATAAAAAAGCTACGGAGAAACCCTGTCTCAAAAAAAAAAAAAATAGGTAAATTTGAAAATAGAATAATTTGTCTTAAATTAGTGAGGATTTTTCTGTAGATATCTTCCATCACCAACATAGTCCATGATGGATCAGTATGTCACTATCCACATGCCTATATTTTATAGAAGATGTTAATGTGAAGAGTAAATAAATCAGCAATGCCTGTCTTTAAGTTTTCTTTGACCATTTTGTTTAACAAGCTCTCACTCCCTTATAGATTTTAAAGTCTATTTTGCCTCCTACAAATTAAACACACATACATATACAAACAGAGGCTATACCATCATAAGCATGCTGTATCTACGCATTAATCTGGAAAAAACTGATACAGAGTTGTTAAATTTTAAAATCTCCTCTTTGATTTTTCTGTTCTTTTCTAGATTTTGTGTCAATGTTACCTACAAATCTCTTTTAAATTCATTTTTATATTTAATTTATTTCCTACTGCTGTTAAATGGAGTCAATAGTAGCCTTATGCAGGCTTTATTCCTAAAATTGAAAACTATAAAGATATATATTATAACTTTGATGATGTGTTTATACTATTCGGTAATCTTTTTATTAATATTTTATTTAATCAGGTTACATTTAAATATTTTACATTTACTAGATAGATTTTCATATTTGGATATGAAAAGAAAAATGGGATAAAAGAAAATGAAGATAGACATCACCAGTTATTTACCTATTCTAGCTGAATCGGTAAAATATTAGGACAAAGTACTTAATATTTTTACCCAAATTACTCAAGTGTTGCCCCTAATTTTGATGCAAACATCTATAAGTGGGCCAGATTTGATGGGAAGATTTTGAACACATAATATATCGAACAGCATGTGTTGTGAATGCAGTTGGGTGAGCTAGAAATTTAGAAAACAAATCTGCATTGCCAATATTTCATTGGAAGCCATTCCTACATATATATTATTTAAATCTATTAAACAAAATTAAATAACGGAAGGAATGAATAAAGATGGAGACAGGAAAAGGGAAATGCATTTTTCTTGGAAAAACATCAACAAAAAGAGACTAAAAAGAGATTCAAGTATAGTGAGGGAGAGCATGGGCCATTTGAATATTTGGGATGGGTACCTGACCTAGTGTTTTTTTGTAGTTCCATGCATTTACCTGCAAATCTCATGATTTTACAGGTTTTGTCTTGTTGTTTTGTTTTGCAATGTAATGGAACTCCATTGTATGTACGTGTGTGTGTGTGTATATATTTTTCATTAGCTTCAAAATTTTAGATCTAAGTACATAACCCAAAGAAACTGCAGAAACTGAAAAAGCAAAGGGGAGCGTGAGTTGGAGGAAGATGCTAAGAGTGATAACATGAACAGTCTCTGGTTTTGAAAGCATGGTTTTCTCAAGGAGATCGAGGATTATTAACCACAAGTGGATAGAAAAGGATGTGTGTGGAGAGTGAGATTACTGCAATACATTCAAGAGCAGCAGGAGTGTCTGGGCTATGTTCCTATTATACAACCATTTTCCACCAATAGGAGATAAACACAGAGCCATAGAACGGAGGTCTGACCCTTTTGTTCCTTTGTTTAGTTCTGCTAGAGTTAAGACTGGCAGACATAGATTTACTAGTGAGCAATTTTTTCTGCTGCTATAGATCTCTGAAAGAGTTTCTAGTAATTGCTCGTTTTTCCTTTTGCTTCAAACCTAAGCTTGATATTCCATTACTATGTCCTCATTGCTCTTGGGTACTTCAGGGTCCCTTGCTGTTTTGTGTAAGCCAAAATGCTGTCCACATGAAGCTTCTCAAACGTGCTTCCATTAGATTGTGCCATCTGTTTTCAGAGTAGAAGAGTAATTGGTACCAGATGTAGCCTCAAGAAAGAAACTTAAAATCAAGATTGTGGGTTTTTTCCCTGTTTATATGCTTTAGACGTGCATGCATAATCTAAAGTGTAGGGTGATAGACAATAATGAGCAAGTACTGACACCTCAGTTCCAATGAGCAGTGAGCGTCGGTAAGGAAGAAGTGACTGAAGATGAGCTTTGGAGTCAACTGTCTATGGCATGTAGTAGCTATCGTAATACTAGGTATTTCATTGTTTGTAACATGATATCACTTCTCAGTAGGTCCAAGATAGTAGACAGAAAATTGAAATGCTGATCATCTAGCATCCTATTTTCAATGTTCAGATGGATGTTTTAGAAATACAGGTTCCTTGTTTCCTGAAGTTATAGGATGTAATCCGAAGCCTGACTATAGCAATAGTAAAACTTCCAAACTAATTAAAACTACAGGTCTGCCCAAAATTTTGACTAAGAACAGGACCTTCGTGGGAAAGATTAGAGGACTGAGGCGGAGGGTAGACATAGTGGAGAAGAAGTAGACTAAATTGATAAATTTCCATTTTATAAGCATCTAAAGTTAGCAATGAATGTGACTCCTTTCTGTATAAACTGGACCAGTTGCCTTTTCGCTAAATTTTGCTTATCATATAGACTCATCTTACCAACCTGAATATTTCATAGGTCTCCTGGCAGAGCAGGATATCAGTAACATATAAAAGGAGAGGTGCAGACACCAACCAAGGAGAAAATAGGTTTTGTTGGTTAAGAAGTTGTAGGATCTTGTCAATTTGTATGAAGAAAAGCCAGGAGTTTATTAAAGACAGAGGTCGTAATGGTGCAGCCTAAGAGGCATGGCACAACAATTGAGAACGGGTTAGATTCATTGAAATAAATGCAGTCTCTTAACATACACGATTTCTGTCCGTTTAAACTACAAGTGAGCATTAATAACATGTGTGGATGTTTAATTTAAGACAGACTTACAATGGGCGAAAGTGAGTTGCTGGAACCTGCAGGAAAAACTGAATTGGAAGGGTGCCTGAAGGCTGAGGAGATGTTGAATACAGAGCATTGTATACTACTATTCCCTAACTTCACTTCTAGAAAAGCCACATTTCTCTATATCTTCTCGGAGAATATGTTTTAACGCTATTTTCAGAAGCTAGAGCTCCTAGTAGAATTCTGTCAGGAATTGGGTTCCCCAGTTCTCAAAGGAGTGGACTCCAGAGAACGCAGAGTAGAAATAGTACTGGTTTGCTCTATCACGAACAGGCAGCTACCGTAACACCCTTCAGAGAATCTTCCCAAACAGAGCACCATCCAAATATAACTAACTGATCATTATCTATTTGGAGATAAACATATTAGGGATGGCTACTAAGGTGTGGGGCTTGGGACGCATGAGTGGAAAGAAACTGAGACCAAGAAGAAGAAAACGCAGCTCAGCTTCCTATTCTTGACTCACTGCCTCTCTTTCAATTCTAGATAGGGGCTATTTCACGAAATTCAGGTGTGATCATGAAGAAAAGCAGGCCTCCTTGAGGAAACATTATTCGGTGTGGCCCCAAGAAGTCGCCAACTTGCTTCTACCAGAGAAATATGAAGTATTTTATATGATAACTGTCAATAATATAGAATAGAACACAGCCCCCTAGATTTTGTAAATTCTGTCTATAAAGTTATCCTAATGTCCTGAACTGTAAAGCAACCTGTAGATTTGGGCATGTAGACTAAGAGATATTCTCACTTTATACCAAACTCATGATAATTATCTTTTCAGTCTCAAAATAAACTATGAAAGTAGATATGTTTAATTAATATAAAAATAACCATGCTGTCTCCTTATCTGGAGAAATGTGTGCTATTAAGATGAGCATTGCCTACAAGAGAGTACTAGAATGCCAAACTTACCTGTATGTCTTAGCTGGGGTTTTTATTGCTGTGAAGAGAAACCATAACCATGGCAATTCCTAAAGTAAAGCATTTAATTGGGGCTGCCTTTTAGTTCAGAGGTTTAACTCTATGTAAATTTCAAATATTACATAAACCTGCCAATGAGATACAGAAATAGGACATATAGTATATTTTTACTATACCCCATACCTACCTGTTTAGTCAGGAGAATCCTCTTGAAGTATTTCTTGCATTGGGAAAATGTGGAGGAATTGCTGCAGTCAATGATGATGCTGGAATGATCTTCAGGAAAACTCCAGATCCTATTATATTCACAGATATCTTTATGGAGGATCAGATTTTAGGCTTCTGCTAGGCTTTGATAGAGTCTAGCATATTCAACAATGAGACACATAATACTGTGTGGGACTTACACTTTCTGCTGAAATGAATGATAATTACTGCATAGGATTCCAGAAATAAATGAATATGAAAGCATTCTATGTTGCCCCAAGTGTTCCTGCACAAACATATTTGTCACAGACAAAGTCTTCTATTAGGTCCTACAGCTTCATGTCATTTGGTAGCCCCAAATGACATGGATGAGCAAGATGAGCAGGATAGCTCTTTACCCAAACAAAGCTTGAAGAGCTGCCTTACGCTGTAAGCAGTGGTGGAGGGATTGTTGTTATGCTGTTACTTGTATTTCTCCCCAGTTCATCAGTAGAAAAGCTAATCATCAGCCAGGCAGTGGTGACACACACCTTTAATCACAGCACTATGGAGGCAGAGGCAGGTAGATCTCTGTGAGTTTGAGGCCAGCCTCGTCTACAAGAGCTAGTTCCAGGACAGGCTCCAAAGCTACAGTGAAACCCTGTCTTCAGAAACCAAAAAAAAGAAAGAAAGAAAGAAAGAAAGAAAGAAAGAAAGAAAGAAAGAAAGAAAGAAAGAAAGAAAAGGATAGCTAATCATTAATTTCATTGTGGTAGTAGACTGGGGTTTGCAATTTGACTATATTCTCTGTAAGGTGTTACTAATGTGCAGATTTTAGGTATGGGAAACTAAGTTGAGTAGGCTCTAAGGGGGTCTTCGATCAATTACTAGGTTAAAATCCTTATGAAAGAGGGGATTGTCCACTCTTACACTTTTATTTGCATTGTTTATACATTTTAGTTTATATTTTTATTACATCAAACTGTACAGATTAAGACATTTTGGACGGACAGAAAGGCAGTATAAGCTGGGAAGAATGTGACCAAGGAATTTTACATCACTTCAGGAGTAGAAGTTTTTGCTTCTATCCTATCACCTCATGCTATACACCATGAGAGGTCACTGTGAGCATGGTAGAGCATATTGCAAACTTGTCTGAATTGAGAGCCACTCTATTACCATTGTGCATTCTGCACACAGCTCAGCAACAGGCAGGGATGAGTCCAGACTGTTGATACCGTTGTCAAGCCTGATTTCACAGTGAAAATGGGCTGTCCTTGTACAATGAGGGTATGGTTATGAAATACTTGAAAAGCTAACAAGCTGTTTCGGAGGATTTGGGGATTTCTAAGTGGAGGATGTCTAGTTTTACTTTTGTTGTGATAAATACTATGAGCAAGACTGGGGAGGAAAGGTATTATTTCAACTTACATGTTAGAGTCTTTCGTTAGAGATACCAGGGGAGGAACTGAGCAGGAGCAGAGGCAGGAATCATGAGGAAAGTTGTCCACTGCCTTGATATCAGGCCCATTTTTGCTACTTTTCTTATACAACCCAGATCCACCTACCTAGGGATGTACTACTCACAGTATGCTGGACTCTCCTAAATCGGTTATCAGTCAAGCAAATTCCCCATAGAAATGCGCACAGGCCAACCTGATGGAGAAAAATATTCAATTGAGATTTCCTCTTCCAAAGTGTATCAATATGACAGCCGAAACTGTCATAATAGGAGAGATGCTGAAAATAAACTAAATTAGAACCCCTGTACTTCTCCTTCCTCTTTTCGACGGCTGCTTTACGGTGCAAGCTAACTATACTAGTACTCGTCTGTAAGGCTGGCACTAGGCAACCAGGATCTTTCCCTTCTGACAGAGACTGACCCATGTGGATGCTCAGTTAGGCTTCCTGAGGGATGGAGAGTGAGAGCGTGGGCTCGTTCTGAGTTCCACAATCTCCTCTTTCCACTTTTGAAAGCTCCCAGCACCCAGCAGCTTTGCAAAGGGAAATGCCTCACAGCTGTTCATGTGACAGCACCCTTTGTCTGAAAAGGGCTTTCCTCTGTTTCTCGGAAAACACTTATCTTTCTAAGTACATTCAAGGGCAACATTTCTTGGAAGTCTTCCTGACCCTCTAACCCATTCTCTTTTTTTTTTTCATGTTTTCTAGATGGTTTTTATTTCTTGTTTCTAATCACTTATCATAGATACATTAGTATTTACCCACTGTGACCCAGAGAGTAAATTTCATTTAGCAGTAACACTAATTTTGTTTACTAATTTTTGAACTTACATGGACTCCTCAGCTTTTTAATTATTCATTCAAAACATTACTTTTTGGTTTATTATGACACTGTTTATTGTCTATTTGTTTTTTCGAGACAAGGGTTTCTGGTTGTCCTGGAACTTAACTCTGTCTGAGAACCAGGCTGGCCTAGAACTCAGGGATTTTTACATACATACCTACATGCATACACACACACGTAAGTGTGTGTGTATGCATGTAGGTATGTATGTGAGATTTTTGAAACAGTTTCTCTGAATAGCTTTGGTGACTGTCCTGAAACTATCTCTTTTTGACTAGACTCGCCTTAAATTTAAAGAGATCCACCTGCCTCTGCCTCCCAAGTTCTGAGATTAAAGGCGTGCGCCACCATCACCTGGCTATTTCACTTAAGAGAGTAAACAGTGCCAGGTGTGGTACCACATGTGTTTTATCACAGGGCTGGAGGGCAGAGGCAGACTGATCTTTATGAGTTCTAGGCCAGCCTCTAAGCCATTCTTGCCTCTAATCTTTGGTAATCTCATTTTTTTTGTATATCCAAGGCACTGTCCTAAATACACTTTACTGGAGCCACCAGCCCATGCGGCCCTTGTTTCCCAACACTGATTATATATATTCTAGTCTATAAACATATTACTTGACATTTTGAAAATTTCTAGCAATATTTGTTAAATCAAAGAAAAAGGTATCACCTAACATTAGGAGACATTGGAGGACATGCAATGGAGTTACTTGCTTGCTAAAGGACTTCTTTGTATGTTGGGATGGTGCTGTTTGGTACCAATTTACTGTATAATAAAAGATGTTGAAAGCAAATTTGTGGTTTCCGTTTTGTCTGCAGAGAGCTTTAAGTTTTAATGCAAATGCTTTGGTGTGGGTGCATCTTCGGTTGTCTTCATCTCTGACTAAGCAGTGGCAAGAGAATGAACCCCATATGCAACAAACAGTATCTTAGAGATGTGAATATAT
>NW_026067948.1:7422628-7453087 GCF_014885135.2 Alexandromys fortis | reverse complement strand
ATCAAAAGGTAGAATTCACCCAAAGACTAACAAAAATTGCTGAAACTATGTAAACTCTATAAGCCCTCCAGGCCTCAGAGGTTAGCTCTCAAAGTGACCATCACACGTAGAGTCCAGGTAATATTGGTGGGACATGAATGTGAGAGAGAAGGATGTAGGAAGAGGACAGACACTTGTGAAGGAGAGCGGAGAGCAGTCATCATGTGAGGATGCCAGATGTACAAAGACGTGTCCAACTCTGAAGTTTCAGGTCATATGTATATGCATTGAAAGTACCTTTAAATGATCTTTTTCTGGGTCCTGTGGTTGTGCCTGGCATCTCTTTCAACCAATGTATTAAGTTGGCTTTGATATTCCATTGCCATCATCAGAAAAATTTTTCCTACACTAATGCTTAGAATTAAATGTGCTTTGGTGATCAATACAATAAAGTGTTTCTTACCAAAATGATTAATTTTCCATTAATTGTATACCAGTGGATATGATTCATTCATTCCCTATAAAGACAAATTAATATATATATTTGAAGTATATTTCAAGACAAACAGGAAACAACAAGAAGATTTTAACACTTTAGGCATATTTTTTTTTCCTATAACTTAGTGAACGGCTGTTTCTGTCCTGTGTGGGAGCGCTACATCTTTGCAGACGACAAGAGCATTTAACCTGTCGTGCAAATAAAATAACTTCTTTTAGCGAGCCAGCTTCCTCGTTACAGACGTCCTGCAATGACTTTGCTCATACAGAACACAGAGAACTCAAAGTCGAGCAAAGGCATGATTGTGTCCATAAAGGAAACTGACACTCTGATGGAGAGGCTTGGGGATCACCGTGGAATATTCAGCTCTTTGATTGTTTGCGTCAAGGTCTCACCATGCAGCCCTGGTTAGCTTGGAATTTGATATTTAGGCCATGCTGGTCTTGAACTCATAGAAACTCATCTGCCTTTATTGCCCCAGTGTTTGGATTAAAAGCATGAAGCACCATGCCTGGCTTCACCTCTTCTGTTAAATGCTACGTGTTAAGTTCTACAAATATGTTCACCACAATACTTCCATGATATATGGACATCATTCTGAAATGTTCTATGACTCTAGTATTAAATCCTAAATAACCACAGCTTATTTATCAAAGCTGATTAAATAAATCACATATTCTAAGTAATACTGCTTAAAAGAACAACAAATTATTTAAGACACCTCCACTGAAAAATCTTTATAATGAAATACTGTTAAGTATATTTTAACTCTTATGTAGTCATACTAAAACTAGATGACAAAACAGTTTTTGATAATTCAAAAGTTTGGTTTCTTTTACATCAAAAATATCATGTATTGTTATAAATATGATATGACAGATTCATTTATCTTAATAAGTGGTCTGTGAAGAGCTAAAAAATATTTCTCCAAAAATGTGTCTGAGGTTGTCTGACTTAATGTTTAATACTTCTGCCTAAATTATGAGCAAGTATTCACTTTGTCAAATTTTCAAAATCAAATTTAATTACATTAGAAGACATCCATCATACTATGACATTCTATTATGTCTTCATTTGCGTTATTTCCAAAATGCTTATGCAAAAAATACATTGTGTTTCACTCTGGATTAAATTATCTCAGTCATAACGCCATTATTCATTTTACAGAGAAATAAAAGCATGAGGCATTTCTCCCGTCTATAGGCGAGATCATACACAGTGTGGCCATGCTTCTGACATTGTTCAGGAAATAATCCTCAAACTCAGAAACTCAAAGAACTGACACGAAGTTGAATGGGATAAAGAGAGGGATGGAGACATTGTTCAGATTTATATGAACACAACCAGAAAGGGATGGACAGGCTGTGATTGATGCTCTAGAGGCTCTGACACATCCTGAGATTAAAAATTCGTTTTGAAAATGGCAGGTACCTGCCAACAACCTGAGAGAAGTAAAGATATCTTTGCTGAGTATTTTGTTGATCGAGTATGATGTGTCAGACTTGAACTTATGTACGCCCAGAGATTCATCAATCTGTCCAAAATTTTTAGCTCTCAGGAAAAATGAAAATCATGAAAAAGTTATATTGGGGCCTGCAAAGATTCTTTTATTGGTCTGTAGTTCCTTTTCAGAGTGGAATCAATAGGGACAATATAGTTATCTACTCTAAGCTGTTTATTTTTTATTCTGTTTGTTTCTGCATAAAAACTAATGTTGTGGGGGAGGGGAATCCTGCTTTCAGTATTAGACAAGATAAATAACTGTCAGGTGATGAAAACCACAATAATAGATTTTAATGTTGGAAATGATTTTAGGGTGTGTTCAATCTATAAAATGAGGACACAAAATTAAAATTCCCAGAGGTATAAACTATTGTTCTGCAGTTGTTTAAAATTAGTCAGTAGAAGGCAGAAGTTTATTTATCAGCAACTGGCTCAAGAATATCTAAGGAAACCCAAACAGTGACCATCGATGTGGCTTAGCCTACTATTTTCATGTCTTTGACAATGTTAGGAATTACTTTATCACCATTTTTAGTATAAAGGAAGAAGGATATAATTCTCATATGATAATTAACATAGGTTCGATCTTGTAATACAACCTCATTTAATACAAAGTGGATGATGAGTCTGGATTATATAGTTGGGTGCACTGTCATACATGCAAGAGAAAGCTAAGGAGTTGGTGACTAGGTGACAGAGAAAAATGGTGGGAGCAATCAGAGGCATGAAAGGAACTCAGCTCACTGTTGATTTTCCTGAATTAATATATATTCATTTCATATATAACCAAAAATGTATATGTACTTAATACTCATAAAACATTAGTTTAAGACCTGAAAGCCAGGGAAGTAGTGTGGAAGCCTTTGCATGCTCTCGTGAGGCCAATAACAGAGTTTTTTTTTCATTTCCTTTTACTTTATTAATTCAATGACACCAATTTAATGTTGAAGTAGGATATAAATTAGTGAGACACATTTTTTTTCTTAGCCATTGCCCGCTGCTCTCAGTTCACATTGTGTTGAAATCAGATCATCTAACTCTAATTTTTATGCTGAGTATCTTCTCCTGTTCACTAACATGCATGCCGTCTTCTGTCACTCTGAGAGTCATCTGGTGGCCATACAAAGGACTCTTTCAGTAACACTCTCCCAGCTGCCGTGAGCATGGCCTCTGCACTCTGCACGTGATGTGCTCCAAGCTCTCTACGATGGCTGAAGCCATAGCTTGGCTTGATGTTTTCTAATGTATGGTACCAACTTCATCTTTATTTTTCTATTTATCATACTCCAACATTTTGTCCAAATGTTGAAGTTTTACTGTAGTTCTCTCTGAATTAATTTACTCTTCTATTTAAATCCTAATTTGGTGTGTTTAAATATATCTAATCATTTTGTCTGGGAAGATGAACTCAGTATTTCATTTCTTCATTAATCTACTTTCCCAGTGAGGTATTAACATACAGTTTTCTGATAACAACCCAGGCACCTTTGCAAACATTTCTACTTTTTGACATTCTCTGTTCAACATCATTTGTGCATTTTTATCTTCCTGTCTGCTCTCTTGAGCCTTGCAATGAAATTTAGGATCTGTAGTTTCAAAAGGAATATAAATAAAATGAATAGAACCATTCTAGAAGGTAATGAAGCTATAGTCATTTCTTTCATTTCTTTTATGATTAAGCTCTTCACTGTAAACCTCAGTGAAATGACACTTCTATAGCCAAGCAGCAATGGCACAAGGCTTTGATGCATGCAGGACCTGTGTGGTAGCTCTCACTAGAGGAGAACAAAAACTCAAAGTCTGAATAATCCAATGTGGTGATATTTTGTTTGTGTAAATAAAGCTTGCCTGAAGATCAGAGTATGGAACAAGCCACTGGTTACCCAGAGAGGCCAAGTAGTGGTGTCACACACAGTTAATCCTAGTACTCAGGAGGCAGAGACAGGCCGATTTCTACGAATTCAAGGCCACGCTGGGCTATGCTAGATTGCTCCAGGTATTGACTCACACCTTTAATCCAAGTACTTGGGAATCACATGCCTTTAATCCCAACACAATGGAAGTTGAGAGAGAAACGAACGTGGCTGGGTGGAGAGAGGGATACAAGGTAGGAGGAGACAAAAGCTCAAGATATTTTATCTGAGGACTTGTAGAGACAGGATAACACACTCATTCTGAAGACTGATGAAGACAGGATCTTGTTCACCTTTGTCGGAGGACCTGGCAGAAGTAAAAGTTCTCTCTAGTGCCTGGCTCCTTTACTTCTCTGATCTTTCAGCATTTACCCTGATATCTGACTCTAGGTTTTTATTATGAAAACCAATTAGAATTCTTGCTACAATCCAAACAATTTATACTCCCACCTGTCATTTTTATCCCATTTCTTCTGAGAGTACACACTAAGACAGGAATCCAGAGAAGAACTGATGAACCCATGACAGAGCGAAGCTTCAGTAGATACTAAATAAAACAATAAGGTTGGCACAGCCCATAGTTTTTAAGCTGCTTAGCGATTAGTCAGGTTTATTTAAGTAATGGTTGTTAGGAATTTTTCCTAACACGAGCTCTCTGCTGATGCAAAAAAACACAATCAAGCCAAATCACAACAAGCCAAATTTAAAAATATCCAAATTTAATAGGATTCCTGCGCTCTCAGGTGGCCCCTAGAGGGAACTGGGAGGCTCAAACTTGACCACGGTGAGGGGAGGAAAAGGAGACCTTGTGTTCCTCTTTTGAGAGCTCACTTAAATGCCCTGTGGGAGTGGTGCTGACCCCCCCCACACACACACAGGGGGGGTTAGGACCTGGCATGCTGGGATTTGGAGTCCAAACCAATATAACTCTCAGGCCTGGGGGCTGGGATAAATGCGAGGGGCTGACGAGAGGCTTAACCATGACATGTTAAATTCTCTTAGATAATTAAAGAACCACAATATTTTCATTTAAGAAAAATAACCAAGCATAGTGTGTACACCTTTTATCCCAGCACTCTGCCAACCTGGCCCATTGGAAGAAGTCCCAGGGCAGCCAGGGCTATATAGAGAATAATCATCTCAAAAATTATAAATAAATTAATAAAATTAAAAGAAAAAAATAATGAAGATTTTATAGCTGATAATTTAAAGATTTATGTGAATGAATTTTTAAAAATAACTTCCACTTATTAAAACACAAAGTAGCAGCAATGAGTGGGACAGAATGACGTCATGACGTGAGTAAGCACAGCATATCAGTTACTGGTATCTCTCAGAATATGTGACTTTTCTATGTGCATCTTCCTTCTGGGCCATTTCGGAGAAGTGAAGATTTTACTGATATTGCCTCACTCAACCTTGGCTTGCAATATTTTGGTTCCTTGGGGTACCATGTTTTAGGACAGCATTGGTATGCCATATTATATTATGTCCTAAAATCTCTCTGCTCTTCTCTGAATGGCTGGCATCTGGTCCCAAACGTTAACTTATGTATTGGCTTAATAAAGAGGTACTAATTACCTGGTAACACTGGGTAGAGGCTAAGGCTCCTGGGGAAGTAAGGTGTAGTCTTACCATCAAAGTTTTCTGGAAAGACTTGGAGAAAATGGATCTCGCCTTAACATACAAAAAGCTCCACCACAAACTTGTGAGGGTGAATGTGGACACTGATTAACATCTTATATAAGATAAAGGAAAATCACACCATAAAACAATCTAAATATCATATGCATTACCATCGTGGGGGTGCTGGACTTTTCAAACTCAATATTCATGCATTGGATCAATATTTTTTTAAAAAAATATTAGGTGGAACATAAATTTAAGGACATAAAATTTAATGTGCCCTGGTTTTATCCCAAGTAAAATGAAATAGAAAGCCGCAGGATGATGGAATTCCATGTAAATCTCTTAGGCTGTTTGCACAAAGCCGTCTATTTGATCCAAAATAGTATAAATGTGAACAAAAATAAAGCAGAGTACAAATGATTTCTTTTAAAAAACACAGAAACATTTATATAAATGAAAACTCTGACTGAATGTTTTGTTTTTAGGATAAATAGAAAGAATGAAATTTGTTTAAAGAACCAAAAATATGTACATATCAATGAGGGTTTTGTAATTATATTTTATCTTAACAACTTTATTGATATACACTTTAAAAATAAAAAATTGGAAATTTTGAATTCTACATGCATCCATCAGTCCATTAACAAAATCTAAAGTTCCAATGTAATGACCTAATGCCTCTCTGTGCTACTTTAATCTCATCCTTTTCCGTTTCTACTCAATCCCAGACACCAAAAAATCTCTTTAAAGTTACTATAGATTTAAATTCATTTTCTATAATTTTATGGACACCATATCCTATAAAAATAAGCACTTTTCACTCACTATCATTATTTTGAGACTCGTCTATGTCATAACAAATAGTGTTTGATCATTTTTATTTTTGCTGTGTATTAACATAACTTTTATGATAATTTACATTGTTTCCAATTTTTAAATATCATTAAATACTAAAACTTATGTTACATATGTTTTCTTTTGTGTGCATTAACTTTTGTGTGCATGAGTTTTCTTGGATACCCACCTAGATGTACAATGTCTGATATTTGTGAACCTATCAATTTAGGCAATTACAAAATTTGCTTTCCTAGCAAGTACACTGTTCTATTTTGTCTGATTTTAAGAATTACATTTAATTCATGTCCTTGCCAACCTTTGGTGTGGCCAGGCTTCAATGTTGGCTATTTTGTTTGGTTTGACATGCTTATTAATCCTGGGTATTAATTTGTGTTTTCTGATGATTATTAGCAACTAACACCTTCTCATGAACTTTCCCCAGGTATCTTCGGTAACGGATTAGTTAAAAACTTCTACTGAGAATTTTATGTGTATCTATTCTGAAACTGACTTTTACCAACTATAGAATAAACTAATATTTTCTCAGGTCTGTGACATGTTTTTCTTTCTTTTACAGCAAAACTTGAAGTAATGATGTTTCTATGTTTTTATCAAGTATAATTTTTATGTACTTTTCTGAAATAAACTTTTGAAAACATCTAAGAAATGTTGATGCCCGGTGTGGTGCACGCTTTTGGTCGCAGCACTTTGGAGGTAGACCTCTGTGAATTTAAGGCCATCATGATCTCTATCCCAGGTTCCAGGTCACAAAGTATCACATAGTGAGATCCTGTTTATAAAAAGAAAGGTGGAAAATATCATTTAAATCTCCAACCATTTGGAGGTAAATTTTGCATTTCTTGTTTCCCTTTTGTAAAACATAAACAGTTTGTTTTTACAGCACTGGTTTAGAGGCACTCTTTTCTCAAGTGAATCACCTTTGAATTTGTGTTTAGAATCAGTTTCCAATCTACCTGTAGGTCTGCTTCTGGAAGACTGATTTGCAGCAGTGAGATATTTGTAAGCCAGCCTGTACTGAATTTTGATCTAAGTTTACTCTTAAAATCTGATTGTGATGGCTTCCCCAGTATATTATTCTTTACAGTGTGAGCTGTACAATCTCATTTGACTGTTTGGAAGAAATTCTGAGCATCATGTCCAGTTTGGCAAGGAAATTAGCAAGACCGAAATCTGCTGTGGTCTTCATTGATGACATACTTATTAACATTCAAGAATGTTGGCATTTTAGCAGTATAGTGTTTAATTCATCAAAATATTGGGCTGCCTGTTAGCTCAAGTGTTCATTGTAATTTCTCTCAGTAATGCTTTGAAGGCTTTTTGCATTCAGATCTTGTATTTAGATTGTTAAATTTATGCTGAAGTGCCTTGTAAGTTTTAACACCAGCAAAAATACTATTTAAAATAATTTTATATCCAGTAGAGATTATTTCTATCAATCTTGTATCTCACAACCTTGCTAAGTTCAGTTCTAAGTTTCTTTACTCTAGAAAAAAGTATATTAAAACTTCCTCTGTATAGACTACCCTCCTTTTTTTTTTTCTAAAAACTCTTGCCACTTGTTCTCGTCTATATGAACTCATGAACTTCTTTTCTCTTTCTGTTCAGGCATGCAGAGGGTAAGTGTTGACTAATTTGTCAGACTAGAAATTCTTGTGTTATTCTTAATTTAACTTAGAAAAGAATAAGTCTTTTGAAAGTATATATTCTGAGAAGCATAGGATTCTCAGAGGCTTTGAATGCTGCCATCGTTTCATATTTGAAGAGTAATTTTATCAGTAGTCTGGATTGGATTTTTATTTAATTTTTGGTAGCAGTATATTTTCCATTTCAGGACAGCATTGAACCTGTGAGCTCCCTGCCTGTTTCTAGAGTGCTGTTCCGAGTTTACAGGCAAACATACCATATTTTCTTTAATTTATATTAAAATTTCACAATTGTTTCTCTATATTTATTGATATAATCATGTGGTTTGGGTTTTAATGAATATGGTAATTCTTGGATATTAAATGAATCTTTTATTCTTGGGTAAACCACTTTGTGATAATGGATTACCCACTTTCTGTTTTCTGGAAGAAGTTTGTAGATGATTTACGTAATTTTTGTTCTTTATTTTATAGAAATTAGAGAATGAATCTATTCGGGGCTGTAGTTTATTTTACAGTGAGACTGTCTAGTCAGTGCTTTTACAATAAGGTTGTTTGAGCTTATTTCTCCCAAGAGTAAGCTCCAAGTCTGCATCTCCTCCACCGGATTCTGGTTTATGAAAAATTCTCACATAGTTATTCACAGGTTTTCATTTCATTATACTCAAAAGGGTTTCATTCTCCAATTTTCTTTCAAATCATGAGTTCTACTCCTTTATGTGGTTATAATATTTTTTCTTTCCTACACAGTTCTACTGTCTCTCTGTTCTTCATTCTTTACATGACATTTTCTACTCATAGATTCTTTCAGATTTTGTCATAAACACACACACACACACAGTATTTTGTGTGGGATTGGAAAAAGTGTGTTCATGCCACCAGATAAGACTAAAATCACAACCATAATTTTTGAGACAAATTTGAAGCAAGCTTTATTAACTAGGAGCCAAAAAGATGGACACTTTCCAGGTGCATACTCAGAATTCTCAGAGAATGGCACAAAATTACATAAGGCGGAGGCTTGTGATGGCAAACCCCACAAAGTTAGGTACTTTCTACCTTTATCCAATCGAGGTCAAGCATACATATTGATATACTTCACACCTATGTCCCTCCTACCTACATGTGATCAAGTGCATTCTGTGCACATGTGGTCAAGTACATTCTGTGCAGCTGGGCAATCAATCTTGCGTATAGAAGTGGAATCATGTGGCTCATTATCGTGCATAAACAACATTTCCCAGCATTCCCGGAAATGGCCAGTCCTTGAGCAAGCTGGGCTTACAGGTTAGAGGCATTTTTGTTGTATAGATCTCTTAAGCACGATAATTTAAACTTACAACATAACTTTAGCCCTCACAAATGCTCAACTGGTTATAAATGCTCACTGCTTTCATAGGACTAGAGTTCACAACTCAGGTGCCTCCAAATCCTTGTAACTTCAATTCCAAGAGTCCCAACGCCCTCTTCTGGCTTCAGTAAGCCCCTCATGTGGATATGTGCATATGAATGCATATGTAAACCCATCAATAAGCTTTAAAAATCATTTCCACATAGTTTTAAAAGATATTTACAAAGTATAAAATATGAAATCACATTTTCTTTTTTCTTTCTTTCTTTCTTTCTTTCTTTTTTTTTTTTTTTGAGACAGGGTTTCTCTGTGGCTTTGGAGCCTGTCCTGGCACTTGCTCTGTAGACCAGGCTGGTCTCGAACTCACAGAGATCCGCCTTCCTCTGCCTCCCGAGTGCTGGGATTAAAGGCGTGAGCCACCATCGCCCGGCTTGAAATCACATTTTCTCTTCCTATTTAAAAGCTTTTATTTTACTCCTTATTTTCCTTCATTATTTCAATGATAAATATTTTTCTACTGCTTCTATTCTGTGGATTGTATGTTCCCTAGAAAAATTATTTTTCCTCTTTACTGCTGCTGGAGCTCCTTCCACTCCTCCAGCCAATAGCCTTTGAGATACCATCCACTGGGGTGTGGTCTCTTTCACTTTAAAAAGCAGCAGCAGCCCTCCTCTTGCTCTCTTGCTTCTGACTCCAGTTCCGGCAACTAGACTCCTTTCCTGGTCGTGTAGACAGCGTTCTGTAAGTTTTATCCCCTCAAATAAGTAACCCCTTTATAATTCCAAACTGGTGTGGGATTTTTTCATGCATTATTTTACCAATGTTTCTTACAAATGTTTTGAATCGTGTGTGTGTGTGTGTGTGTGTGTGTGTGTGTGTGTGTGTGTGTGTTGAGGTTCAGTAAACTTCTTTGTTTTTTTTTTTTTTAATTTATTTTTCAAGACCATTTCTCTGTGTAGCCCCAGCTGTCCTGGAACTTACTCTATAGATCAAGCTGGCCTCAAACTCAAATATCTGCCTAACTCTGCCTCCCAGGTGCTGGGATTAAATTTGTTTATCATTACCACTTGGCAGTGACCGTCTTTAATAGATATTAATTTTTGCTTTGATCCATTTACATGCAGTAGAGAATTGTTAAGTTTCCATGAGTTTATAGGATTTCTGTTGTTTTGAACATCCAGTTTTAATCTGTAGTTGTCTAATGTGATGAATGGAGACTTTTCAATACTCTTGTATTTATTGAGACTTGCTTTGTGTCCAACTATGTAGTCAATTATGGAGAAAGTTCCATGAGATACAGATTAGTAGGTGTATGTATTCTTTTGTGTTTCTGTGAAATGGTCTATAAATATCTATTAGGTCCATTTATACTGTTATTTCCAGTATTCCTCTGTTTAGTTTTTTCTAGAGGGAATGTCTACTGGTTAGACTTGTGTATGGAAGTTTCTTCTTTATTAGTGTGTGAGGATCAATATGTGATTTAAGCTGTAGTGCTGTTTTTTGGGTTGTTTTTTTTTTTTACAAACTAATACTCCTGGCACAAAACATTCAGGGAATTTGGGACAATATGAAAAGATCAAACCTAAAAATAATAGAAATAGAGAAAGGAGAAGAAAACAAGCTCAAAGGCCCAAAATTTATTTTCCACAATATCATAGAAGAAAACTTTTCTAACCTAAAGAAGGAGATGTCTATAAAGGTACAAGAATCTTATAGAACAGCAAGTAGACTGGATCAGAAAAGAAAGTCCCCTTGCCACATAATAATCAAAACACTAAACATACAGAACAAAGAAAGAGTATCAAAATCTGCAAAAAGACCAAGTAACATGTAAAAGCAAACATACTAGAATTCCACTTGACCTCACAATGGAGTCTCTAAAAGGTAATGATAAACCTGGAATGATGTACTTCAAACTCTATGGGACCACAGATGACAGCCCAGACTACTGTACCCAACAAAACTTTCAATCACCACAGAAAGTGAAACAAGATATTCCATAATAAAAATAAAACTTTTACAGTATTTAGCTACAAATCCACCCTATAGAAGGTGCTAGAAGGAAACCTCCAACCTAAGGAAGTTAAACTATACACATGAAAACACAGGAAACAACCTCACAATAACAACATCAAAAGAAGGAAGACATACAGATGTGCCACCACCACCATCACCTCCACCACTACTACCAACCAAAAGCAAAATAATAGAAATTAACAATCATTGGTCATTGATTTCTCTCAGCATCAATGGTCTCAGTTCCCCAATGAAATATCACAGGTTAACAGATGGATATGATATAAGAATCTATCCTTTACCTGCATCAAAAAATAAAATAAAATAAGCATCACTTCAGGTTAAAAGTTGGAAAATGGTATTCCAAGCAAATGGAATACGATGTAGCCATTTTAATAGACTTTAAACCAAAACTAATCAGAAGAGACATGGAAGGACTCTACATACTCATCAAAGAAAAATCCACCAAGGGAATATCTCAGTTCTGAACATCTGTGCCCAGGGCACAAGGTAATCCAAGTTTGTAAAGAATGTTTCTATAATTCTAGTCATGCAAAGTTCTATCTTTTCAGATAATTGGTTTAATTTCCTATAGATAATTGACAGTTTTCTAGAATTTAGATAAATTTCATAGTAACTATCCAATAGTTATGGGTCTTGCTTCTATGATTTATGGAAATAGACCTGCACTGTCTAAGACTAATTATATTCATTATTTAAGTATCCTGTGTACACATGTTGAGTATGCTCTACAATGTCCTTTGATGGTGACATTTTGTTCCTTGCTGGGTAGATGTAGATATCCTTGTCAATCTCTTGGTGAATTATTGATACTCTTCCATGTAGCACATTATTATCTTTAAATTTTTTATACATTTTTAATTAAAAGGTATTATGTCACTTTACCCATTACTTTTTTCCCATTACTCCCTTCTGTTGACCTCCTTCCAGCTCCATCCATGTTCGTCAAAACTTATAGCCTCTTTTATATGTGGATATGTATGCACACATATAAAAATATAACCTGTTTTTTGCATGTATAAAGTTTCAAGGCTGACACTTTTTATTGGGTAACCAAGAAGAGTGCTTATTCTGGCAGAGGCTAATTCTCACTCTTCTAATTGTCATTAGTTGCTTGCAGTGATTTTTCCAGGGGTGAGGACCCCATGAAACTTCCCAACTTCCATGTTAACAGATGTACTGATTTTGCACTGCTTCGCTCTTATTTGTGCAGCCATTTCTAGGCAAGTCTGTTTTCCTTGTTTTCAAACTTTGGCTCATTGTACTACTTTGTGAGATGCCCAGCATTCTGTCATGTCCCAAAGGGGGAATCTCTGTCTGCAGTCCTCTACTCTCTATCTATAGGACTCTTTTATACTTCCATAGGTCATCTGATTTGTATACCTGTTCTCAGAGACATTGTAGAATCTATAGGACCACGATCATACAGGGTATCCACAGATTCTCCTTACACTGCACAGATCACCAAACCATTGGAATTTATCTCCCTATCTTCATTACTCTGAGGTCACTGTCTTGAAATACCTGGAAAAAAAACAGAATAATCTTTTTGTTTTGATTTTTTTTGTTTCTCAAAAGAGAATATTTTTTTCTCTATCTTGGCTATAAAAATAAGGCTGCATTAATATTATGAAACCCACTGCTGATGACTCAATTTTCCATCAACATAGAATTCAACTGTGTATTAAATTATGTTTTCAAAGACAGAGAATTTTCATAACTTTCTTAACTAATGTATACAACTTCATTATTGAAAAAATATTTCTTGGGATTCATGACTTATTTTTGCTTTTGTCTCTTGAACTAGGCAAAATGCCCATGATATAAACTTTTGGTTGATGGCTTTTGTGAGTAAAACAGAAAATGATAACAGGTAAAAGAGAAAATAAAAATTAGAGTCCAGAGTTGAACTTCTGATATACTTCTAACTAGACATTTGTATTTTCTCCAAACTCTACATAAATTACCACCTTTTAATGGAACTATATTTCCAAATAATGCTTCTAAGGAAGTCACCAATGTAGAGTGAGGTGGAGACCTGATTGGGAAGAATTAGCTTCCTTATACATAGAGATGATTTATCCAGGACACACATAGAAAACAGTATTTATGAAGGGCTAGATTTGGAGGATTGACTTTCAGGAGGTTGGGAACTTTAAATAGCTATGGAGACTATAGCACTGCCCAGAGGTGACTTTTGCCTCACTGTAGTTCACTCACCAGGTTTTAGAGGATATTAAAGTAGATTGAGCTATTTAGTGACAGAAATTCATGTTGTAAAATTCCCACCCCTCTCTTTCTTATTTTGGTTTTAGTACATTGGATAGAGAAATATATGGCATATCACTACTAATTAAAAGGAATTTTCCATGGGAAGATTTGGTTCTTGATTTACCCCTGAATTTCTAAGGTTTATATCAGAAGTGACAGGAAGGACTCTCATTGTGATGACAAGCCATTGAAGTTTGCGAGCATCTCCTTTTTCTCATTCCTTGTCAGTTCTAAACATTTTAAGTTTACACATTAATATTCAAAACAATACTTGTGTTTAGAAAATAAGTGTCATTTGTTAAACTGACAAGTTGAGTCTTTCTATAGTTTCTGTTTTCTTCCAAAAAAAATCAAAGACCTCTTGTCTTCTAAATGGATCTCATGGAATACGTTCATGGACCTACTGTATATATGACCAAGGACTGAAACAACCTAAAGTAGGACCTCAAATTATTTCTACTATGATTGGTTTAATTTTTATTACTTACAGAAAAATATCTGCTAATTCTCCTAACACATTTTTGAGTGTACAAAGCAATGGGGGTTCACATTGCCCCTTAAACCACCCCCTGTCATATGATATATATATATATATCTGTCAAGCCATGGCTTCATTTCACAAATGACAGGATTGGGACTGACAGAGCATAAATTACTTATCTATGGTCACTCAATTAAAAAGTGGTGAGATTTACTCATAGCTGTGATCTTGCTTATGTATACAGATTTATTCAGTATCAGTTCTTTTCTGCTGATATACAGGTCAAATAGAAACTTTGCACATTACAAGTCCAGGATTAAGGTTATACTAGAAACTTTTTTTCTCTGATGGGAAATGTATGATTCACAGCAAGCTAATAACACACAACATACATAGGTCATGGAAGTGGGAAAGAAATAATATCATTGTTCAGAGTGTTAGAACTAGGCCCTGACATAGATACTTCTATTCTAGAAAGATGGCTTTGACTTACAACCAATGTTTTAAAATTTAGAAATTTTTAAAAATGTCTCTGATAGTAATGAAACTGGTTTAAAACAGCTCAGTTTTAGAAGGAAAGTCCTTTACTAATTGACACATAGTCGGAAAGCCAGTCAGAGAAGGTGAAAGGAGTAATGAGATATCCCAGAGGATGCATTTACACATTTGTTAAAAAAGAATATAAAGTTCAAATTGATTTCTTGGCCACTAAAAGAAGGTGACTCATCAGTGAGCCATGCTGCCATTGCAACACACTCCTCTGCAGCATGTAGACACACGTGGTGTGTGATCCGAATATGTCTTGGGACTTTCAACACAAGGATACAATTTGCTTAAGACAACCTTGTTACTTCCTCTTCCGAATTTGCCCATTTATCTCTCCACAGACTAAGAAGAGCTAATTCACTTAATAGATATAATAGCACCTCAAATAAGGTTATTAATCTGAAACACGTGTTCCAAATAAAGGCCATATTTCAGAAGGCAAGGGGCAAGCATGGCGTGACACTTTATCAATATCAGTTCAAGTGGAAATGTTCATCGCTCCCTTATCAAGGCTTGGTTAGAAAAAAAAATCGGACACCTGGTGCCTGACGAACAAATGGCAGCATTTATTGCTATTATCTACTCTTCCTAAATAAGACTTTTGTAAGGTTACCACTCTACACGATTACTTGTTAATCTTTTGTTCCCTGATTTTGTAAAAAACCTGAGGTTTCATGTTTCCACGAAAACACTCCTTTCAGAATTAGACAAAGACATATGGTCTCTTGAAAAATGTTGTCATTCTTCCAGCAGCCAAGTGGAAAGATTTGTGACAGAGTCTACTCATAAAGCTTAGGGACAAATGCATGAAGGCTTGCCAGCCTTGAAGGGACTACTATCCAAATCTTAAATCTCTAATGTGGTTTCTGCAACCACTTTAGAGGTTTGATTCTTCAAATGTGTTTATGATTTAGCACCGACCTTCACATCACACCATTATAAAATATCTGAGATTGCATATAATCTGTCAAAAACATCATGCTATTTAAAGTAATTCTTCTGAAAGTTATCTGCCCTTAATTTGTATAGAGGGAGGCACGAAATGAAGTATAGCAGATCTCCGTGTCCGGTAGCCTAACAGTGCAGCATTTCTCATACTAGCTCATAAAGGATAAAAACAAAGCTAAGTGAGTTTGTTTATTCCGTGTGCGGTAATGGTTAGCTTTACAAGGACTGCTGGCCTTCTAGAGAGAGCTGTGTAGCTTGAAGTACATGCCTGGTATGTGAGCCTGTGGACTTCACTTTGGAAGAGCACCTCCAAGGAAAGCACAGGGTTAATGTTGATGTAAAGTTGTTTTCAAAACAATGAGCCCCAGGTTTAAAATAAATGCACATTTTTAGCCAATTGTTCAATACTTATTATAATATAACTTAGGATGATATGCGTGCCATTTTGTCTTCATTACTTGATCAACTTCTTTGATCTTGCAAGCATTAGGTAAATTCTAAGGATTTCAATGTTTGCTAAATATTTAGAGAAAGGTCATTCAGTTGGAGGCAAAACAGCATTATCTAATCTATTTGACATACGCACAATAAATTGGGTTGTTATAATAAATTAACAAGCGAATATTTACATTTTCAAATGCATTTTATTCAGAAAACCCTCACCGTCAATGCAATGTAGAATGAATGTGTGAAATTGATATATTATGTGGCATAGTTAACATCAAGTGTGTTTCTTGTTCATGTATAAAAGCTCAAGGAGTGAACACTAGGAATTCAGTAAATAAAGTGCTATTTTTAGAATGTAAAACTTAAACTAATGTATTATAAAATTATATATATACATATATATATACACACACGCATATATATTGAGCTAAAGTGAGTATGTGTGAAAAGAGTGGGTTTTGTATCTTTAGGTTTAAAGAATTGTCATGTTATACTGTTTTTCCTGCAGACAGGATAAAGAAAAGACTTTTAGTTTCATATTTTAATTTTTATAAAGACGGAGATGTTGATGCCAAGTTATTCAAGGATGAAAAATTTGCAAATAAGTTCTGAGAACAAAGTATAAATCCGAGTCAATTAACATTGTGGACAGAAGAGTCTGTATGGACCAACTCATGGATTTTCATCACTCTTGAATGGTGGCAAGTGGTCATCAAAATAACCATCATCACTACTGAAAAGAAATATGAATTGCCTTTGGAAATGTTGGGGGAATTCTGATAAAAATAATACTATAAATTTTAGTTTTTTAAAACTTATTTAGGTGGTAATTATTCACTGCATTGGAACTGAATCTTGTTTTTATTTTTAACAAGGAAGACATTATATGTGTATGTATGTATATGTTTATATGTGTGTATGTGTGTATATATGCATATATAATTAGAAGCTAAAATGTATACACTTTTCTATACTATTGACTGTTGTTAATTGACTCTGACTTAAACGTTGTTCTCATGCATACTAAAATGTGTGTACACAAACATGTATACATATGCATACAATTATACATACATGGAAAATAGACTTGCTATATAAATTCTAAATTTTTAATAGTAAGTAAATGATGTTTTTGTGAATCTCAGTTAGAAAACACATACCTAATGCAGTTTTGTTAAGCAGTCTATATAATATTGGAAAATTTCAAATTTGTGACAGAGAATAAGAGCAGGCATGGGTTAATTTACTTTATGCTTTCTAGCCTAAAACAATCCAAGCACTGGTTAAGTATCACACAAATATATGATTTCTAATCATTCTTTTTATACTTACAGAAAGGGGTTCAGTTAGAAAAAAAATCTCTTAGTATACATAAAAATGTTCATGGCAATATATATGTTTGATAGATTCTTTAGTTTAATTAAATGTACTATATACACTGTATTTTGTTAATAATTATATTATTATATTTATTTTTGATAACCAACTTTTACATTAATTGTGTAAAAAAGTGTACATACCTAAGGAAAATAAGACCTATAAATAACAGAGGAAATACTTGCAGTTGGAAATCAGTCCCAGAGATTCAAAATGTAGTCCACTGAGTACGTCACAAGTAGCATTGTGTATAGTTCACACTGAATATTTCACTTTCTGAGAATTTACCATCCTCAAGCTCTATGATTTATATGTTGTTTTTATTCATAAATTATGTGTTTAAAATTCATCAATGTTCATATTATTTATTTTACTGCAAATATTTTGCAAATATATTAGATAAGTCAAAGTGTTTGCCTTAGAATATTCTTAGAATGAACTGGCTTTGTTAATTAAAATGTTTCTTTCAGAAGCTTCAAGAACTCCCTTGAGCTGCTGAGAAGCCAAGGACAATGGCACTGGGTTTTGATCCTACTTCATGTTCTGGCTTTGTGGGAGCCTAGCCAGTTTGGATGTTCACCTTCCTAGACCAGGATGGAGCAGGGAGAACTTTGGACTTTCCACAGGACAGGGAACCCTGACTGCCCTTCAGACTGGAGAGGGAGGGGGAGAGGAGTGGGGGGAGGGGGAGAGGTGAGGGAGGAGGGGGAGGGAAAAGGGAGACACGGAGGGAAATGGGAGGCGGGGAGGAGGCGGAAAATTTTTTTTCAATAAAAAATTATATTAAAAATAAAAAAAAGAACTCCCCTGAATCTGTATTCTTCCGTAGTGAATAATGCATCTTATATTTGGAGATTTCTCTCCCACCCACTAGTTCCAGAATAACTACTCAGAGGCTTAATGTTACTTATAAATGCTTGGTTGATTGTTCAGGCTCATTATTAGCTAGCTCTTATATTTATTTCTTATCTATGCTTCCCTTCATGGTTCACATGTTTTTACCTTATTTTTACGTGTCTTTTTTACTTGGCGGCTGACTGAATTCTCCCAGGCTCTACTCTTTTTCTCCTGTATATCTGCTTTCATCCCTTGCCTGGCTCTATTCTGCCTGCCATAGGCCAAAACAGCTTTATTTGTCAATCAATGAGAGCAACACATATTCATCACATGCAGAAAGACCATCCTGCAGCAACATTTAGTGAAGTAACAGTATAAAAAATAATCATTGTAAAAATATCAACTCTACCTTCTGGCAACACACTACAAAAGGATATCTATGTACCTCTAATTTAAGCCTTCTAATTAATATTTCCCTTGCATTTTAATGGTCTTTGACCTAATAGCTAATTTTCCATTGTCTTTCAATGTTTGAAAGTCTTTTGTTTATAAAAAAATCTAAAATATTTGGTTCCACGATTTTTAGTAAGACATAATGTACTTAGTTATGAGAAATATTGAGAAATGTGATGATATTTTTGAAACAAATATGGAGTTTCTGTATAGAAATATATTGCATCATTGAGCACTTAGTTAATTCCTAATTTACAATAGAAATGCAAGAAGAAAGTTATCTCTGGCTGATAAACAAAATGACTTTCTAAACAATTGGTCATTATCATTACTCATACACTGGAAAGCTTGCAGGTTTTAAAGGGTTATATTCACATAAGATTAAAGTCCTGAAGGACTTTTTCAAAGAAGAAAGGGAAGAAACTGCCTGAATCATCTCTCTTCACTAGAGTTTAAGTCTTGCTGGGAAGCAGCTGAGTGATACAGACTTGGGAGAAGATGACACCAAACGAGGTAGGAACATCTGAAAGTTGTCAGGCTCCCACCACCAACTGGTGGCATATGTAAATTGAGTTGCAGTCTTTGAAAACTCGTGATTAAGTGCTCAGACAGCTCAGTAGCAGATGTTCCACTCCCCTATCATCCATGTTGAAACCCTCATGCTAATTAGGAATGTGGACAAATGTCACATATGGATTCGAGTGGAAATTTCTGAAGGATATTAAGTACAGATTTGGCATCTGATTGAAAGGACTCAATGGGAAGCAGAGAGAAGAAATCACCCCGTATGGAGATTATGATGGCAGAGTCAATAGTTTTGGGGGTACCTTATTAATTTTATTTTACCATGGTTTATTGCTAACAGCTGGCTTTATTTTTTGAAGACTGAATTTTAATAACATAGAGCCAGTCATCACATATGGGTGAAATGGTAATGTTGAGAAAGCTTATGGTATGTAAAGAAATGGTTATAACCAGATTCTAACCAAGGAAGCCCACCATTATTTCCACAATAACCCTTTTCTTTAGCCATCCTTATTTTCCTTATACATTCCTAATCTATTTGGAGTTTGTTAAGTTACAGAAAGTATTTATTAATGGCTTTATTTTTTAATGGCTGTTTTTTTCTTGTTAAATAAAAATATCATTTCCTATAGGCTGTGGAAAGACATTGGCAAAAGTCTAAGGGCATCATAATAAATGCTATTTAATATATAGGCAGATATTTTTGTAGGTGAGACTAAACTTTCTATGATAGGAAACGGTCAAAAAATGTAAAGTCTCTGACATAGCAGGCCTGTGATTGTGTAATGTAAGATAAAATGAAATAACACTATATGGACACAATAGGTTATATTTGGAAATAAACATGTAAATACAAATACATACATGTATATTAAGAACTGGAAAAAAGAGGCTATGAATTTAAAGGAGAGTGGTATGAGTAGGTTTGGAGTTAGAATAACGAGGTGATAAATATTATAATTAAAGTCCAGTCTCAAAAGTAAAGAAAAAAGTGAGCTTTATATGCAAGAGCTCTGGTCAATGACCTGGGTGATCCTTCTGTTCACCAATTTTATCAGTGAGGCCCCTTGGCAGGACCATAGCATCTATTTCATACTGCTCCACATCTGTCAGTATTATCCTTCAACCTGCCATAAGTCTCCTTAAGACTAATGCAACACCAGCTTTTTAAAGGATCACTGAATCAACTGTCCTTTTCTGTGTGTTTCTTTCCCTATCTCATCAATCCTCTAAAACAGCAATAGTTGAAATCTTCAGACCAATTCCTTTTCTGTAGAGAATCTATCACTGACATCCACCAAACACAGTGAAGTGCAAAATTCCCAACTATGGTCTTTAAAGCTTTAAATAAGCCATACTCTGTCTGTCTCATGTCACTTTTTACCATCTTTAATTCTCCTGGTGTTTTTGAACCAAGCCACAACAACTTTAAGTAATTTTGTATACTCTGTGTAACAAGGAGCCTGGACTGTGATATCAGCCACGATCTCCGATATCAAAGTCTTTTTGTGTTTTTTTTTTATTTTTTTTAATGTACACTTGGGGTTAAACAACTTCTCAGTCAGGTTGTTTTATGAATTATTGTGTAACAAATTACTTCATATTATAGTGGCTTAAAACGTGTTTTCTATAGACAATTTCTTTGTTTCAGGGGAAGCTTAGTTCAGAGATTGGTTGAGTACTTGTGTCTCAGAGTCTTTAGCAAGTATATAGCCAAGATATCATGTAGAACTATGTCATTTTCATGAGCTCACTGAAGGATAGTCTACTGTAAATGCACACATGTACAGCTTAATATTACTATTGAGTATTGAACAGGGTTTCATATCACATGTGCTTTTTTTATAGAATTTTTGTTTATTATGACAGTTGTTCAAAATATTTTCTTTCTTAATTTTTCTGTTAATAATGTGGTGTTAAAGTCTTTGAATGATATAAAATAGATATCCATATCTATGGTAGACTATTTTTGCTAATATTTGTAGTGAGATAACTGTACATTGAAGTTTACCAATTTTATTCAGCACTTTGTACAAACAGGACCAGACCCTTCATAGAAACACAGTTAAGAAACAAACCAGCTCAACCATCAGGTAGATTCACAGTCTTATTTTTACTAGCAACATCCACGTCCCCCCCTTCCTCTACATATGAAGCATACTCTCCATTTCTGTAGTTTTGTGATGTTAAAAATAACATATAAAGAGAAACATACAGGTAGTGGTTTGGGGTATTTCTCCATTCACATAGCATAGCATAAATTTGTAGATGTTTGCTGGCTGTTACCAACTACCCATTCCTTTTCATTAGTAGTCATGGGCTTACCCTGCATTAAACCCTGACCCCTGGGGGACAGCTGACCTAATTTCAGTTTCTGGCTGTGGCAAAGAAAGCTGATGTAAACATTCGAGCCCAAGTTTGTCTGTGGAGCCCTGGTTCTCAGCTCTTTAAGATCAATGTCCTTTGATTGTATGATAGCAGAAAACTTATTTTGGTATTTGTTTTACAAAGACACTTGTCAAATTACTTTTCAAATTGGTTGTGCCATTTTACTTCCTACCAGTAATGTCAGACTGTATGAATGCTTAAAAGTGTCATGTTTTTATCTAGCTCATTTTTAGGTAGAGTGACATCTCATTGTGGTTTTAATTTGCTTGTCACTGCTGGCTAATATTCTTGGAGTTTTCAATGTTTTTTTTTTCCAATTTGTTCTATCAGTGTATTATAATTGCTTAAATTTATAACCAGAACCTTGTCAATATTAAAACTGGTCTCTCTGTGTGTGTGTGTGTGTGTGTGTGTGTGTGTGTGTGTGTGTGTGTGTGTTAGGTGTTGCTTTACTCTGGCAACTTGACATAAGTTAGCGTCATCTTTGAAGAAAGAATCTTAACTGGGGGACTGCCCCAATCAGATTGCCAAGGTAAAGTATGAGGGTGTTTTCTTCATTAAGGATTGATGTGCATCAGGTGTATCCATTCAACTCTTGACAGTGCCCCTTCTGGGTGGTTTCTTGAGTTCTATATAGCGACAAATAGAGAAAGCTGTGGAAAGCAAAGCCAGTAAGCAACATTCTCCCATAATTTCTACCTCAGTCCCTGCCTCCAGGTTCCTCTCCTGGTGAACACTATTCCTTTTCTCTTAGTGACAGTCTGTGCTCAGGATATGAAAGCCAAATAAAACCTCTCCCTTCCAATTCGCTGTGGCACATGTTGTTTATCACAGTAATAGAAAACGGATCTGGACAATGGAACCTCATCAACGATTTACTTTTGAGATTTTTTTTTTATATATTCTAGGGAACAAGAGTTTGTTTAATATATAGGTGAAAGTATTTTCTATGTCTAGGTGAAAATATTTCTGAGCATGTAGCTTGATTTTATGTGTTTGTTAGAAACCTCTCAATATGGTCTTGACCAGGGCAGTTTTCAATTTAAAAAAAGTCACACTCACCAATTTTCTCTGTTATGAATTTTGCTACTGGTGTCAAATTTACTTTCTGTCAGGCCCCATAGGACGAAACACTTTCCTATTTGTTTTATAATTCTACACATTGCATTTATACAAGAAAATGGCATCAGTCTCACATTCTCCATGTAAAAGTCAGAGAATTTTTTCTTTGTTTATTACTTGTTTGGTTTGTGTCTCCTCCCCTTGATATTGACTTTCTCTGGAATTATTTGTTGGAATAAACGTGATTTCTACTAAATTGCTTTAGCATATTTGTGGAAATCAAGAGAAGGGGGAATTAGCTCTGATTCTTGGCTCTGGCCCATTGTTGTACATCTGCAAACATCATATACATACATAATTTTTTTGGTATTTTATGCTGTAAACTTGATTCAGCTCAAGGAGCGTTTTAACCTACAAATTATCAACAGTGTATTTCTCGTTGTCTGTTTGGAGACTTTCCTGTTATTGTATTACTCCACAGTGCTAAGTTCACAAATGCTGCAATGGTTTCAGGTCCTTAGCTGGCTGAAAACTTAGTTTCTACCTAGCCACTTGAAAAGGAAAACTTCATCCTCTGTTGCTAGGTAGAGTGTTCTATCAATTGAGTCAAGCTATGGTCTCTGTCTCTGTCTCTTTCTGTCTGTCTCTCTGTCTCTCGGTCTTTCTCACTCTTTCTCTGTGAGCATGTGTGTGCGTGTGTGTGTGTGTGAAATTCTACATTTTTAACAATTTTCTTTTTTGATATTCCATCAGTTGTTGAGAGCAAGTTGATAAGTTCTAGTGAAGTTCCTGAATCAACTTCTTTCTTTCTTTCTTTCTTTCTTTCTTTCTTTCTTTCTTTCTTTCTTTCTTTCTTTCTTTCTTTCTTTCTGTCTATCTTCCTTCCTTTCTTCCTTCCTTCCTTCTTTTCTTCCTTCCTTTCTTTCTCTCTTTTAAACCAACTTTGGTATCATGAACACACTGCTTTTGCCATGCCCCAGAGACACCAGTTCATATCTCTTTTCTGTTTCCAAACTCTTACAATCTTTATCCACTCTGCCCAATGGTGTTTCATGAATCTTACAGTAGGTAGCAAAAATGTACTTAGGGCTGAGGACTCCACCATCATTTACTCAGACTTCACTGTAAGTTTTGGTAAAGAGAAGATTTTCTGACTACAGCTGCAGGCAGCATTTGTTTATGTCATAAACAATATATAGTTGGGTGATTTCTTTTAAAAAACTATTTCTGTTAATCTCTAGTAACTGTTGTAACTCTGGGTTTATGTCACTATCAACTGTTTATGAATAAATTATAGTTAGATTTTCTACTTTCTAAGGTTCTAATTTTCTTTTTTTTCTATTTCTTTTACTCTCTTTATATGAAAAACTTGATTACTTCCATGAATTCAATTTTAACTTGTAGAGATGATTTGATTTGTAGATAATATTCTTGACTTCAACTTTACCCTCTTTTCCTAAAATGCAATGAGTTTTACAAATTGTCTTCTAGTCTCAAAGATCCTTGCAGCATTAATCTCTTATTTCTGTCATTAAAGAGTATTTTTTTTGGTTCAGACTGAGTATGCTCCATGTTTCCATTTTATGATTCTCACATTTCTTCCATAAATTATGTCTTTTCTTTTCACATCAATTTTTCGCTATGTATTTTAATTCTAAAATTTCTATGAGGTTGTTGATTGTATCTTTTGATTCTTTGATGAAGATTTTGAATAATTAATTTTACTGAGCAATATTTATATTTCTAACATTCATAAGAAGAAAAATATGGAAACACATTTAAAATCTTTACTGACAATGTTACTGTATTAATTATACTGATATCATCTTTGATTATCCTTTAACATGAAATAGACTTTTCTGTTCATTTCTCATTTCTTTGTATGCATGTGTGCATATGCTTGTGTATGTGTGTGCATGTATTTTTGTATGTTAGAGCATGCTTGTCTGTATACACACATCTGTGTGCATATGTGTGTTTTCTTCACTGTGTGTTCCTATGTGGAGGACACAGACTGACATCCAGGTGACTTCCAATCACTCTTATTTTTTGAGGAAATTTTCTTTATTGACCTTTGAACAACATGCCCTTTCAGCTAGTCTGTCTGGCCAGTAAGTCCCTGAGATCTGCTCCCAGGTCTGGATTACAGACATATACTGTCATGCCCAGGTTTTATATGTGTTCACCTGGATCTTCAATCTTGCTCAGCAAGAACCTTAATGACTGAACAGCCTCTCTAGCCCAGTGGTTCTCAACATTCCTAGTTCTGTGACCCTTTAAATACAGTTCCTCATGTTGTGGTTACCCCCAGAATAAATTGTCTTTGTAACTACTTCACACTGTAATTTTGATTCTGCTATGAATTGTGATGGAAATAGCCAAAATGGGACCCACAGGGGTCGTGACTCACAGGTAGAAATACACCGTTCAAGCCCCAGGTCTTTATTTTAGTGAACGACTGAGAGATTCACTACTAAAACTTGAACATTCACGTTGCTGAGTGAAGTAGCGTCCCAGATGACTGTATGTTCTCCTCTGACATTATTGGGGATGGTGATGATAGGCAGATGTTGAAGGATTTGACTCTACAATTAAAAGTCAGAAACAGGGGCAGGAGAAATGGCTCCATAGTAAGAATACAGGTTTCTTTTTCGGAGGACCTGAGCTCAATTCCCAACAACAGCATAGCAGCTCCAAACCTTTGGTAACTCCAGTTCTAAGGAACCTGACACCCTCCTCTGACCTCTGATGGCAAAGTATGCACAAGGAACACAGACATACATGCAAGCAAAACACCTATACTCATTTCAAAAATCCGATAGATCCTAGAGACTGGAGGGTGGGAGAAATAGGGGATGCCAGTCAAAGGATTCTGATGTCCTGGCATAGGATGAGCCAGTTCCTGACATTCTAATATTCTTCATGTTTGGTGATGACCATTGAACGACTTTAATTATGATGCTCACTACACAGTATAGCACGAAACCCTACTTCAGAAATTGGATGTATTAAATCTTCCAGCAGCTAAATATTTTGATAAGAAATAACTTTAACCCATTGTTTCCACCGAAGTTCTGAGAAGTAAGAATTTTCAGAATTCAGTGCCATACCTCAAGTTACATTTCAAAGCTACAGAAATAACTAAAACACAGATATATTCTAGTTGAAGACATCTTGTCTTCTCCTTACACACTTCTTCCTCACGTTTCATGGGGAAGGAAACCATGCAGATGCTCATGAGGATCTGCTCACGACTGAGCAAAATGCTAAAGATGAGCTACAGCGATGGAAGCAGAAGTGTTACTAATACTGCTGAGACTGCCAAGGGAAGGCTCATGGCACAGCCCTGCTCCAAACCCAGCCTTTAAACCTAATGGGATTGTCACATAAGATGAACAGATGTCAGTTCTCATTGCAGTGGCAAGCGTTGTAGAGGAAAACAGGTGTTGTCCCTGGTTGACGCATCTGAAAAAAACTGTAAGGTTTCCCACACTAACAGTTGTGTAAAGTCAGTGAGGCAACAGAAGGGAACTTGGAGGAGAGGCAGAGGCTGGAGCAGCAGTTTAAATGTCTAGACAGAATGCAGAGTGGTTGACTGGAGAAAAGGCTAGGGTAGAAATTTAGCAGTGAATAATTTAGAAATAATTTTGCTTTTACTGTGAAGTCTCAAAACTATAGGAGCATCCAAATATTCGTCACTCAGACTTGCCTGCTGTTAGCATTTTATATAATTGTGCCACATCTGTCAAGAATGAGACATTAATGCTAAGTGTTATTATTGATGCATTTAATTTACTGTCTTTGCTTGATTTCATCACTTTTCTACTAATGCACTCTTTTTTTTTTTGTATACTCCAGAATCCATTTACTACCATGGAGCATTTAGTAGCATTGTGTCCTTGGCACTTTCTGACCTTCAAGAGATTCTTGATGTTTTCTTTTTTTATGATGCTGTCATTTAAAAAATATTAAAAGCACTAGTACTGTTAGTACAAGTAACAGGGATATCTATCTGTTCACTTAATATAGTTCTGCCTTAATGGGAAAAGGTAACCTCTTCCATATATCTCACCATTATGCCTGAGAACCTGTGTGTAGACAGACATTTATTCTGTGTCTACAAAACTACAATCAAAGCATATCTTTTCCATTCTGATATAAATTTGATCATATTTATTCTTATTCAATTTTACCCACTTGAAGACCAAATTGCCCAGTCCTCTGTTATTCTCCTGGCTAAATTAATTTCCTCTCTCATCCCAAATTTCTTTCTTCCAACTATTTGCATGATTGGTTAGTTCATGTAGAGATGGTGACTTTATGTTAATCTACAACAGAGTTAATCTGCCTATGCAGAGTCCCAATGCAATCATTTGACACTTGACAATCTCACAGCCATAATTTGAGACAGCCCTTTTTTGCCTGTTAATTATTTAGTTCAATCAGTTTGCAAAAAATAAATGTAGTTTTACAAAAAAAAAAAAACTACAAAAAAATAATATAGACAAAATTCTTCCACCTGTTACCCAATTTTTATCAATGGTAGCACCTTGTAACATTAGAGAACAATAAAATGATGAAGACATTTATGTGACACACTGGGGAACAGAAAGAATTCTACCACCACTAAGAACCCCCACGATCCCCTTGAGTAGCCACATGCTCACTTCAGTTTCTATTATTTTCTGACTCCTATCAGCCATTCAATGAGTTCTTTATTTCAGTAATTCTTAAACTCAGAAATATTATAGAATTGGAATTACAAAATGCCCAATTATTAGATATCAGGTTTTCACTCCGCATAATTCTCTGGACATATTTAGAAACTGCTGTTTTGTCAGTGGTTTCTCTTTTTAACTACTAAGTAATATTCCAGAAAAAGGTAGAAGTACTAGAGATCATTTAAATGTTCCTCAGGTTTAGGATATCTGTTTCAGGTTATGCTGAATTAATTTGCTACAAATATTTAAAGAATATTTTTATTGTTTAACTAAGCTTTCTTGGGATAAATGATTAATACAGATCATAGTTTATATAGTACTGAAATATCTATTACTAATATATACACATTTATATCCTGTATATGTATGTTTTTATATATAATTATATTTAAAGTAACTCCCAAGTCCTATTCAAGAATGAATGAGCCATTGCGTACTACTTTCAACAATGTGCAGGCTGTTGATGTCATCTTAGACATTCTGATAGCTCTGTTAGGATAACTCGTGGTTTTAATTTGCATTTCTGTTAGGAAATGGTACTCAAGGTCCCTTTAACCCCTGGGCATTCTGATCAATGTAGACAGTGTGCTCATTTGCAAGTGTGTATTCATGTCAATAAAGATTTCAGATTCAGAACATCATGTTTAATCACAGATTTTACTGTTGAATATCTTTGTTTTAGTTTTTAGTTCTTCATTAGAACACAGCTTGCAAAGGTAACACCCATCTACAAATTGTCTTTACACATTTTCCAGCAGGATTTTCACTGAGAAATATTTTTAAAGATGCCCAAGTTCAGAATATAAGTTTTCTTTGGTTCAGGTGTATTGTGTGATTCAGACACTTTTTGCTTTTCTCTCTATATTGATTTCTTTGGCTTTGGCTTTGTAAACATCTGATAGTTTCATGTTTTACACTTGAATCTTATTTAGTTGAATGAGTGTATGCATAAGCTCCATTTTAATTGATGAATAATTTTCAATAGATACGTTAATTTTAATTATTCTTTGAGAATTGCATGCATGATCATACTGTATTAAGCCTATGTCCATGCGATTGCATGCCTTAAACTTTTCCTAGAAAATTCTTCCTTCCCCATCCCAATATTATTATCTTCTCTTTCTATCTTATGCCTCTTTCTCTTGCTCCTCTTTGAGCCTTGGGAGAAGAATTGTGTCCGATCAATATTAGTTTAATCAGTAATGATTTTTAGTGTAGGTTATTTGAATGGGTTCTTTTAACAAATAGACCACAACATCACTTGATCATGGATCACCTAGGATGTATGGAGGGAGAGGCTTCTTGGAAGCAATCCTTTATGGGTATCAATATCACATCCTTAGATATTTAAGTACTTTTATAAAATTGTATATTGCTTGTATATCCTACATTTTATATCCTACTAAATCATTTGCAGTCTATATCATGTACAGGTTACGGACAGTGTCAAATAAAAGGTAAACAATAAGTTGTGGTATTATATTTGTAGTATAAATAAAATAGTTCACTTTCAGTACAGATAATTTCTATATAATATTTTGACTAGTGGTTGATGTAGTCAGAGGAGAAAGAGCTCACATATATGAAAGACCAACTTTTCAATGGATCAAACACAGTTCTTTTTTTGACTGATATTTAAAAGTGAGTCATTGTGGTTCACATATAACTTAGGTACACTTTCTTTCATTTTTTTTGGCCTTAGATTCTGCTAATCCTTCAGCCAAGACACTTAAAATAAATATAATAAAAACCCAATTAAAAAAAGCATTGGTTCTGAAATGACACAATCACTTTGGCTTGGTTTTCTTGTACTAGCATAGGAATCTTTTTTTCCCCATTTTTTTAAAAATTTTTTTTATTAAAAATTTCTGCCTCCTTCCCGCCTCCCTTTTCCCTCCCCCTCCCCCCACTCCCCACGCCCCACTCCCCTCCCCCTCCTTCTCCAGTCCAAAGAGCAGTCAGGGTTCCCTGCCCTTTGGGCAGTCCAAGGTCCTCCCTCCCTCCATCCAGGTCTAGGAAGGTGAGCATCCAAACTGGCTAGGCTCCCACAGAGACCCACATAGGAGCAATGGATTGAGCTCCAAAGGTCCAAATGAGGAACAGAAGGAGGGAGAACATGAGCAAGGAAGTCAAGACTGCGAGGGGGCACCCACCCACTGAGACGGTGAGGCTGATCTATTGGGAGCTCACCAAGGTCAGCTGGACTGGGACTGAATTAGCATAGGAATCTTACTGTGAACATGTGAAGAAGACATAGCCATTTTGACTAATTAGTTCATAAGAACGGTAAACTAAAACTAACTAGACTAACTGCATTGCCAAGACTTGGTATCTGTTGAGGACAGTAGGTAACACATGAGCAATTTTTGAGTTACAAGGTGAACACTGCATGTTTGATATCAATTTTTATGAGTAATGCATTATTCTTCCTCTTTCATGTCACTAAATGTTCATCTTGCAGCCAGTGCTCACAATACACATATCCCATGGCAATGACATTAGAAGCTGAGTCACAAATAACAGAGGAGTACTGTTAGGATTCTTGAGCTAAACTTACAAAATGGATTTTTTTTCTACATGTTTCTTTCTGAATCCTTTCTTTTTCTTTGTATATTCTCGCTCTCCTTTATAGCACTTTCAATCCATATAGCAGTATAGAGGAGAGTGTGAATCTCAAGGTTATGACATTATGCCTTAGAGTTTGATGGCATATAGGAAGTAATGAAGCAACAAGGCAGTCCGTTGAAGAACTAAGAAGACTCTTCACAGTGGATGACTCATAAATGCAATTTACAAAGATAGAAACACCTAACTGAGCCGGGCGGTGGTGGCGCATGCCTTTAATCCCAGCACTCGGGAGGCAGAGGCAGGCGGATCTCTGTGAGTTCGAGGCCAGCCTGGTCTACAAGAGCTAGAGTTAGTTCCAGAACAGGAACCAAAAGCTATGGAGAATCCCTCTCTCGAAAATCCAAAAAAAAAAAAAAAAAAAAA